>NC_045685.1:24757311-24772567 GCF_003331165.1 Xiphophorus hellerii
TGGTTCAGATTAATGTCAAATTTATGTGTATCTAAATGGAAGCAGTAAAACAATGGACATTGTTCTGTTAATAAATGACTTTATTATAAGTCAAACTAAATATCGACATGATAAATCTTAACTGAGGACACGTAAAACCAAAGCCTTTCAGGAACAGCAACCAGTAGAATAAAAATAGGATTTTAGCCGCTACAGTTTTTATACTTTTAGATCAACATTATTAGATTATTTTTCTTCTCTTGCTCTTTCCTTTGGTTTGTTGTTTTGTTGTATTTCCTTTCTAAATCAATAACAATAAATGACTCAATGTCATCATTATAACAATACATTCATTCATGATGATCTAACATGTTAATCAGAATAGATTGAAACAAATCTGATATTTTTCTGTGGTGGCAAAATTAGTTATAAACTAAACTATAGCAAACAAACCCGTTATATTTGTTGGGTTTTTTCTCATCTACACTTGATTCAAAATGATTCTTTCTTTCCTTCCTAAAACAAATAATCAACATTATTATTAGAATCATTAGAGCTGTTATCGGTCCCAGACAGATAAAGATGTGGATCCATCCTTGTTCTTCTGGTTCTGGAGTCAAAGTTGGTCTCTGAGTTTGGATCTGATCAGCAGCTGCTGGGAGAGAAATCAGAAATATTTATTAATATTTGATGAAAACTGAGATCCAGGAGGATTCATGTAGAAGATGAAGAAATTCAACAACTCAGGTCTCAGGATTTTATCTGAGAAAAATATTTCTTCTCACCAGTAACGTTGAGTCGACATCTTCCAGAGTTGAATCCATCTTCAGTTTTCACGTCACACAGATACAGACCAGAGTCTTCAGTCCTCAGTCTGGACACATGGAGTCTGATTCGTCCTTCTGTGAGGACGTCTTTGTCAATCTGGACTCGTCCTGAAAACTGTTTATGCTGAGACTCTGGAAACTCAACTCCATTATGGACCTGATAGAAAACCAGTTCTTTTCCATGACTTAACAAGCTGCAGTAGATGAACAGTTCCCTCCAGGTTCCCTGAGTCTTGGTGGTGAAGGTCCACTCCAGAGTGATGCTGTGGTTCTCCTCTGCCTGATAGCTGCTCTGTGTCACATTCACTACAAATGTTGCTGCTGAGGAGACAGAGAGGGAAAGAGAGGAGCAGACACACTGAGAACTGGAACATGGGAGTCTTTCAGCTCCATCTAGAGAGCTTTCTGTCACAAAGACAAGATGGAGACTGACCACAGAGACATGAGCTGAGGATGAGGAGCAGCAGGATCCTGGAGATCATCTTCATCCTGAGAGAGGAAGAGGAGGAGAGGCAGCAGAACATCAGGAACATCATCACTAACAATACAAGGAACAACTGGACTCATAACAGTGAATTATGGATTTCCTTCTTGCAATCTAAAATATTCCCACATGTTAAATCAATAAACTTTCACTGAGTTTCACATGATAAATAATCTGCATCAAACTGTTCTGGTATCTCGTCTGTTTAATCTCTAATTTACTGAATTAGTTCAGTCAGGATATCAGATGTTTGTCATCATTTCCTGCTGATGGGAAAAAGAAAAACAAAGTGAAGCAGAGAAATGGCTCCACCTGCTGGAGAACTAGAAGAACTACAGCTCCTCACCAGTATTTACATTTAACCTGCATTTCTGACCATTTATGACGAGCAGCTTAAATTCATTATTCAAACTTTACTGAGATAAAGTGTTGATCATATTTGTGTGGACTCTTAGTGTTTATGATTTTAAAAACTAAAGGAGACAGAAAATCAGCTGATTTACCTTTAAGTTGTGACTGAAATTTGAATCCTGTGGAGGAAAAACAGGTTTAAGGCTTTTATTCTGACACAATGACACGACTTTCACATTAAACGGTTGATGGACTAAGATTAGTTTTTTTTTCTAACACAACAATAGAATAATCATCTGTATTAAGAAAGAAAATGTATTTAATCTAAATAAAGACCAAACACCAAGTTTACCAAGTTTGACTTTAGTTTAATTTAGAAAGAAAAGTTGTTTAGATCTTTAGTTTTCAACAACCAGACACAGATTTGTTTTTCTGAAACTTTCTTTAAACAGAAGAACCTCAAACAGATTAAAAACTCACATTTGATCAAATAAAACATATTTATCTGATCTGTTGAGATTTTAAGTCCAAACATCTTCAAAATTCAGAGATCTCTGGATTAAATCAATGAGATTAGACTAAATATTAATTTATTTTTTATTAATTAGTCCAGCACTTGAACATTTTACAATTCAAGAATGAAACAGGAATGAAAATAATTTGTTGTAGATTAAAATCACTTTGATTCCACTGATTTATTGATCTGTTCACAGATACATTAACATTTATTACTTATGTTATTGTCTTAGTTAACAGGCAAATATACAAAAATATCAATATAACTATTGATAACTAGTAACTATTGACTGAACTGAAGTCTAAACAAATGTAAACCAAACTAATATATACTTACTTATCTGGTTGGATTGTTTTCATTGTTTCTCAGAGTTTGTAGAGCCATTTTGTTATAGTATGATCCATGTTGCAATGTTAAAACGGGAAGGTCCGAAAACACGCTGCTGCTCTACAGTTTCAGTTCTTGATGTTTTTGCTCTCAGTCCCCTGCAAAACCAACTTGTCCCATAAAATCACCACCAGCTTGTTCCTGTTTCCTAACATGTTGTGTTGATAAATGTTTAAAATTTTAAGGTTAAACCTGAGTTTTATCTAATTTTTAGAAATTCTCTGATCATTGAAAACTGAATCTGGATTCTGATTAGAATCAGTTTGATTCACTTCAGTTCAATAAAATCTATTCCAGAGGTTTATAGATCTAGAATCAGTAGATCTGCTGCTATAAACCAGATGTTTGCTCTAGTTGTTGTTTTATTTAACAGATTTCTTTCTCACAGAGATCAGTTGATCTGTTGATTCTCAGAGGAATCAGTTTTTCTGATTCATTGAACTGAATGAGTTCATTCAGATCCTCCATGTTTTCATGTTTGCTGACCAAATATATTTATTGCATCTGTTTGTAGCAGAAAAATACAGTTTTCTCTCATTTCTCCAATTAAAATAAATAATTCACTTTCATGTTAACATAAAAAGTAGACTGTTCACACAGTTAATCTGTAGATCTATAGATCTATTAGTGACAACCAGAGTTAAATCATCCATATATGTGATGAAATTCTCTCTCTGACATTATAACCAGGAAAAGTTAATACTTTGGTATTTCTATTTTATGCTGAAAGTAATACAACCAAAAAAATAAATAAGAAACAATATTATCTAACTTTTGGTTTTACATTAAAGGCTTGTGAATCTCTAACCTACAGATGAAACATTTATCATGAGGTTTGGGAGACGATACACTTCCCCTCATGTTTTCACCACAGGGTGGTTTTGTTCCCAATGACATTAAGTGAGTAAACAAAGTTTATGCAACAAAAAGAGAACTCAGCTCTGACCGACTTTACTAGCAACCTCAACAAAGGAGAAGAGGAACTGTTTCTATTCATCACTTCTCTTTCTGAAACTCTCTTTGTGTAAGAGAATTCCTTTACTGAAACTCTTTTCCTGTTTTACTGACTCTGGTTCTGAATGTGGTTCTGGTAGAGATCAGAGTCTCTGGGTCGTCAGGAGGAAGCAGAACAGAACCTGATTCCATCAGACTGTTGGACTTTAGATGACAGGAGAACAGATCCGTCCGTCTGTCTGTTCATCGTCTGTTTCTGTCGTTTCCTCCTTCAGTCTCTCCTCTGTCAGGATTTCAGTTTGGTTTCATGTTGTTGTTGATCTGCTGTCACTAAAACCAGCTGGTTTAAATATCAGAGGATTCAATCTTCACATCACAACTAATCAGAGAAAGTTTTCATTTCTTTGGAGGTTTTGGCTGATAATATTCACCCAAACAGCAACTGTGAGGCATTTAATTAATTTGAGATTTTTTTTATTATACTGCTGAATCTTTTTATTTATTTATCTATTTTTGACAAATTGAATTAAATAATTAAACCTTAAATAAATGTTTTTCAATTTATGGACGTTTTGCAGATCTTGTGCTCACAGAATCAGTGAATTATTGTTCAGCTTTAGTTGGTAACTGTCGGGATCCTGAGGTTTGTCAGCTTTTCTCCACCAGAGGGAGCCGGAGACCTTCTGAGGGCGTGAGTCGGCGTCCGCACACCTGTCCTCCATCTACTCATTTGGAGGCATATAAATGGAGGAGGATGCTGACACTTCTCTGCCAGAGTGTTAGCCTGTAATGGTACCGGCTTACCTTGAGCTACTTCTACCAGGATTTGTCCCCCAGATTCTGACCCTTCTTGTCTCTCTGTTCCCAGCTACCCTGGTCTGGAGCTATCTGGTCATCAGTCGCCCTCGAGACGGAATCCTCACCGCCTTGAGCCTTACCTGTCCGTCCTCCGCCGCCGCCGCCTCTGATTTCGACCCTCAACCCGCTGACCAGCCTCTAGACCCTCAAGGTCCTCTCCCGGTTCAATACTCCCCCCCGAACAGGTATATCCTCAACCTCCACCAAACGTCAAATTTCCTGGGTCCTGACTAATCATCTCTGTCCTCCCCTAGTTGCCCTGAGATCTGCCAGACGAACTGGGATCCTAATTCCTTTTGTTTGAGTTCACTGTAAATAAATCACACTATTGTATTTCCTGTCTCTGGAGTGTTTCTGCATGTGGGTTAGAAAACTCGACACCAACATGACAGTAACTTTGTCTTTAATAGAGAAAGAATAAAATCTCAAACTCCTGCAGGTGTTCAGATTGATAATTCACCTCCTGAATCCTGACAGATGGATTTAACCTCAATAAAAATAAACTAAATTAAAACTTTCTGCTCTGACATCACAGGAAGTTGAACCTGGAATCAGATTTAAATGTTCGCAGCATCACAGACCAGAAACCTGCTGCTGTATTTATTTATGGCCACAAAGTGGCAGTGTCACAGTTTTAATTTTATTTTATTTTTTTACTTATTTTGCCATAGCATAGTTAAAACATATTTGAATCAGAAAGTTCAGGAGTTTCCATATGAAGGAGCTGAGGTCAAAGGTCAGACTGAGTTGTTATGAGTCCAGTTGTTCCTTGTATTGTTAGTGATGATGTTCCTGATGTTCTGCTGCCTCTCCTCCTCTTCCTCTCTCAGGATGAAGATGATCTCCAGGATCCTGCTGCTCCTCATCCTCAGCTCATGTCTCTGTGGTCAGTCTCCATCTTGTCTTTGTGACAGAAAGCTCTCTAGATGGAGCTGAAAGACTCCCATGTTCCAGTTCTCAGTGTGTCTGCTCCTCTCTTTCCCTCTCTGTCTCCTCAGCAGCAACATTTGTAGTGAATGTGACACAGAGCAGCTATCAGGCAGAGGAGAACCACAGCATCACTCTGGAGTGGACCTTCACCACCAAGACTCAGGGATCCTGGAAGAATCTGTTCATCTACTGCTGCTTGTTGGCTCCTCATAAAGAATCAGTTCTGTATCAGGTCCATGAAGGAGTTGAGATTCCAGATTCTCAGCATGAACAGTTTTCAGGACGAGTCCAGATTGACAAAGACGTCCTCAGAGAAGGACGAATCAGACTCCATGTGTCCAGACTGAGGACTGAAGACTCTGGTCTGTATCTGTGTGACGTGAAAACTGAAGATGGATTCAACTCTGGAAGATGTCGACTCAACGTTACTGGTGAGAAGAAAAATTCTGATAAATATATTTTTTCTCTAATAGTTAATGAAGATGTTGACGAACCAACATCTTCATCTTCTACATGAATCCTCCTGGATCTCAGTTTTTATCAAATATCAATAAATATTTCTGATTTCTCTCTCAGCAGCTGCTGATCAGATCCAAACTCAGAGACCAACTTTGACTCCAGAACCAGAGAGATGAGGAAGGATCATCATCTTCCTCAGTCTGGGACTGACAGCAGCTCTAATGGTTCTAATAATAATATTGATTATTTGGTTTATCAAGAAAAGGAGAAAAGAAACCAAACTTTTTGACAAAGAACAGATTTGTTTGAACTTGTTCTGTTTGACTTATTAGATTGTAATAATTATGACTTTGAGCCGTTTATTGTTTTGCTTCAGATTCATGTTTTAAATCATTTCAAATGATTTCTGGACAACAACCAGAAACAATGATCTGTTATTCTGTTACTCAGATTAATTTATTCTGTTTCACTTTATGTGTTTAAAATATTGTTTTGGAGGGACCAATGGTGACAACAGTGGTAGGAGTTTGTCCTGAAATTAACATGTTGCTGCTTCAATCTGCCTCTTTCTTAATGTCCTTGGACAAGACGCTTCACCTGCCAGTGGCTCCGGTCCATAGTAGCCTTGCCTCTGCCAAATTGCTCCAGGGCAGCTGTGGTGTAACTGGGTGGTATATTAGTTGAGAACAGTGTTTACATGAAATGGCTGTAAATTCCCACCTGTTTCTGGCCCTTGACTACATCAATGCCCCGTTTCCCCACCTTCGCTTCCGTGTGGCAGCGTTGTTGGGCTCATCAGTGTGTATAGGCACTGGGTGTGCCCAGCAAGCTATGAGAGTCGGGTCCATTGTGGTGTGCAGTTGGATCTGTCGGATGAGCGCTGGTGCCGTGCTCGTCTGGCTGCTGCACCAGGATTTGGACCCTGGATATTTGTGCTGCTGGTAGGGTGAATGGATGTTTGATGTCACCTGTGGCTGGTTCTGTGTAATGTCGGGTCGCTTTTTAGATTGTTGCTACTGATTTTTCTGACGTGTTTTCTGCAGCTTTTAAGATGCATTTCAGTGGATTTTCACTGCAGTGTCTGAATGTGCCCATTTGTGTGTCTGATTAAGATACTAGTCTTTCATTTTACCTTATATGGCTTTATTATTGTGAGCAGACACTTTATTGTCATTTTTGGGTATTACAGATTGCTGCTGTTGCATATTATGCTCTCACCAAGGTGCATTTTTTAGATGCTCTCAGTTAATTGGCTAATAGGTCGTCCTCTAGAGCTGGAGTTGTAGCACAAACACTGCAGGACAAGAACACAGTTCATATTTCTTTTTTTTATTTTATGAATTAGCTGATTGGGCACAGCTTTATAGGACTGGGTTGACGCATTGTGAGATTTGTTTTTCTTTTGTTTAATATTATTTTGTGTCATTAATTTGTGTTGCTACTAATTTGGTTTGCAGTTGTTTTTGTTTAAGTCTCAGATTGCTTCTAGTGTTGTCCTGGGTTATTTATATGCAAGTAAAATATATTTTGTATACTATTTCTGTTTCATCATTTTAAGCCAGATCTACCTGAGTACTTTTAACTGGGAGATCCTAGGCTACTTGATGTTATTGGCTTTAGGGCCACGTCCTTCCCCCGTGTTACAGTGGCTATTATCCAGTATTTGTCACCATCAGTGTGTGAATGTGTGAATGGATGAATGGCTGAATGCAGTGTGAAGCATTTTGGAATCATCTGGACTTGATAAAGAGCCATACATGTACAAGCCATTTATAATTTTTTATGGAAATGGTTAATTAGAGCTCTAATTTATTATTTCACAAATATATTTAAACAGTCTTGTAATTTTGACCTGTGTGTTTTTGCTTTTTCATCATAGATCTCATAATCAGTGTGTTTTGGGTCATTGTTTGTAGAAAAGTTATAAATGTATATATTGAGGTTTCATTAGAGAACTGTTATTTCTTCAAAGTATCCAAGCTTGTTTCTTTAAACTTAGTTTTGGGTAAGTTTATATTTTTGATTCAATGTGTTTTTGTTCATCTTTGTGTATTTAATGAGCCTCAGTGAATCTCTCACTCTGTTTACTTGTTTCCACTTTAATGTCTAATTATGAGTCAATCTGCTCTTTATTTGTGCTGTAGGTCAAACTTCTGAAACTGTCAGTAAACAGGGAAAATATTGTTTATCTTTAAATTAATAAAATACTGTTTGTTGTTTGTTGTTACTGTTATATTTAGACATTTTTACATGTTGTATTTACTACTGACTACAAGACAGACATTCTGCATTCTGTTGGCTTTGTATCTAATAAAGTTCTGTATGTTATTTAAGATCAGCTTTATTGATTTTTTTTTATTTATCTGAACCAAACTAGGTCAAACTAAGCCTGCCCCCTAATGGCGACAGATGGTTCTGTAGGTTAGAAACATTCTGTTGGTTTATTTGCTCTTCTTGTCTGAAAACTGTCTGAAAGTTGCTTTTAATCAACGTATAATAATTTGTTATGATTGAAAATAATTCAGCTACAGAAACCGATTCCGTGGAATAAACAGGTGGTTTAACGGCTCCTTTAAGAGAAACAGGAAGAATGATGACGTAACAATGGTTTCCGCAATGTTACCCAGAAACAGGAAGTTAAAAAACCTTTTCTTCTCTGATCTTCAACACAGAAGATCTGAAACGGTCAGTTTTTATTCATGTTTGCAGATTTAAAGAGTTTAGAAAATTCACACATTAAAGGAAGGTTTAGTTGATGTTGGAACAAAGTTTTAGCAGCAATATTAGTACAATTCTTCATGTTTCTGTTCAAGTTTGTTTCGCTCTTTTCTTATTACATAACATATCTTTATATTAATAATAATGGTATAAACTCTGTAGAGGTTTTGACTAAACAGATTAAACAAAGCAGAATTTCTCGCCATGTGTTGATTTTCGTAATGCGCATACGGGCCTATATTACGTGACTGCGCTGCTTTTTTCATGAAGATTTCTGTGCAAAGGTCATTTCAGTGTCATGATTCCAGCCCTTCAGCTCTGCCTTGGCTGTGCTGATTGCTCATTGCCCTCACCTGCACTGAGCTGGTTCCTACTTAAACAGCTGCTCGTCACCAGCTCAGTGCGAGATCGTCTGTTGCCCCTGTCACAGCTTTCAAGCCGTGTCTCATGTTTCAAAGCGTTTTCTGGTTTCTGATCCTGCCTGTTTTTGACCACAGATTTTTGCCTAATCCTTCTGCTGTTGAAAGTCCTGTTGCTGAACCCTGCCTGTCTCTGACCCTGCCTCCTGCCTTCTGGATTCTGGATTTTCACTGCCTGAGACCCTCCCTTGCATGACCCTGGACCGTTTCACGACTCAGCCTCTGGTTGGTGGATTTTGTCCCTGTCGTCTGTTTGTCCCCTGAGACCTCCACAGATCTCCCCTTGTCCATTCACCCTCCCCTCCCCCGGCTGGACTCCTGACCCATGTGGATTCCTCGTCCTTGACCCACTAGTGTGACCACACCCTTCTACACCATTTACTTTAGTAATAAAACTTTTTGGTTAACCATCCTCTTGTTGTGGCTGCGTTTTGGGTTCTGGCTGATTCTGCTTTTACCATTACATTCAGCTTTTAATTATTAAATATTTACTATGTATATATGCATATTTTCTTCTCTATGCGTCATGTTTGCTGAAAAAACGTCCGTTTCTGTGTAATAGCGATTATTACAGAAACGCCCAGTTAACAAAGATGTTTCGGTTTGAAACTAAACTAAAACTAATTACCAGATTCTCGTCAATTTTCTGCATGAGTTTTTAAACTTTAAGCTAAACTAATTAAGCGTCTGCAGATCTGATCAGTCTAAGTGAAACATTTTATAATCCTCCGTTTTGTTCTTCACCTGGACGCCATATTGAAATGACTACACCTCTATAATTATCATGTGATCAGAGTGAATAGTAACTTGTTACATTAACTTGAGTAACTTTTTAGAACAAATGTACTTTTAGGAGTTTTTATTACTTCGCCATCATTTTTACTTGAGTAATTTTATTCTGAAATGTTTCTAACTTGAGTAAAATCTCTGGATTTTCTACCCACTGAATGAAAACCAAACATGTTTTAACCAAGAATTCAAACACAGACACACACCTGCAGTTTTTGTTAAAGCTTCATAAGTTTTTTATGGAAAGGAACTGATTTGGAATATATATATATATATATATATATTACCAGGTCAGGAAAAAGTTTTAATTTAGAGAAAGGGAGCAGGAAGTAGGCTAGTTATGCTAGCTTGACTTTGACAACCTTAACATGTAGATGTGCTGAGGAATTTGGTGTATCCGGTTCTGTTAAAAAACAAAGGCAACTCTCTGACAGTTCATCAGTAGTGCAGGTGTTTAAATTGGCTAATCAACCACTGCTGGGTTCAGATAGCCACTTATTAATAATCGTAAATAAAACATCAAGCCTGAAAATGTAATACTTCATGTATGGGAATAGTTTGCACGTTTTCTGGTGTTGATTTCTGACACACTAGTGAAGCTATTGTCGGTCAGTTGCTATGACAATGGGTCTGTATCTAGCATAGCCAATAGATGAACAAGAAAAGAATATGAGTCTTTTTGAGTTGTTCTTCAACTGTTGGTCTGCGTCATTTTCCCCTTTGCTGTGGCGCACTGCACTAATTTAATAATACCCACATTTCCCGTTAAAGTTTTTTAACAGAGTCTTTATACTGCAGCAGCGCAGCTATGGATGGCAGGTCAAAGAATCGTCTTTCTGCCATCCAGCTTTGGGCACATCTGCAAAAGTTGATAATAATATGCATCGTGTCTGTAGGCAAACTGATGCTTTTATCAATTCAGTCAGTACTTTGAGGACATTCATGATCTTGATATTGCCCTAATGAAAATGAGTTTGATACCCATGTTATAAGATGATTTTATCTTTTTCATTTGGGCTTTCTGGGCTTCCATACAAAGGTAAAATAGTACAACATGCTGGGGTTCTATTGACCCAGAAAACCTGATCAGGTTATTCATTTGTTCACGACATATTGACAAGTTTGACTTAATAATTCCTGATTCAACTAAAGAAAGTTGAACATTGTAAATAATCTCATTAATAATATTGTTAAAACTCTAAAACATGTATAATAATTCAGTGTTTAACTTTACAACTGAGTTTCAACCTGAAAGACTATAACCTGATATAATAACATTAGACTATTTTACAAAGTAAAAAGTTACAATATACATTCCAACATGGTTCTTCTCATCACGACTTAGGATTGGACACACTGGTCTAAATAGATCACTATTTTTGATAGGGAAACATCAGACAGGGAAATGTGACTGCAGGGAAGATGAGACATTGGAGCATGTTATTTTAAGTTGCAGGAATGATCTGTTTCAGAGAAACGTTAATAAGAAACCTTAGTAATATGAAAATGAAATTTGATATTGTTGATTTATTGCAAAAGGACTCGGGAAGCAGAGGATATCAGGCTATATTTGATTTTTTTGAAACAAAGTAAGTTATATAATAGGATATAGTTTTTTTTTTTGTTTGTTTGTGTTGTCATGTGGTCCACACTCCTTACCAGTTGGTGGCGGTAATGCTCACCCAACGTTTTTTGCCAACCGCCAATAAATTTCATCAAGAAGAAGAAGAAGAGATAACGGTCGCTAACACTGATGTTTATGAGCGCTGTGTAGCTGTACTCCTAGTAGAGATATTTTGATTTACAGGTAAGCTGGTGATGTTAATAATAAACTCTATGTTATGTTATTGTGTTCTGTTAAAAGACAAGTAAAATTACATTGTGTGATTTAAGTATTGCAATCCTAAAAATCCTAAAATTTCTTAATTTTAGGATTTTTTAAGAAAGTTTCTTAAAACTTTCTTAAAAGTTTCTTAATCTAAATGAATAAATCCTAAAAAAAAAAAAATCCTAAAATTTTTTTTAAATGCGTTTTTTAAAAAATGCATTTAGTTGTACATAAACTAAATAGTGTCCGTTCATACAGTTTAGGCTCCATGAAAGGAGAAATTACGTGTTAGAGAAGGCGTTCCGGCATCCTTCTGAGAATTTATTCTCTAACAATCATATGATTTTTCTACATCAAGTAAAGAAATTATTTCTAATAAGATCTTTATAGAAGATCACATCACAAAATAAAATGTTTTTTAACTCTTTTATTATCAGTAAAAAAAAAACAAAAACAAATGTTTTGATCATCATGGAGTTGAAGTTTATGTCAACTGCATTCAGTTTATCTAACGTGTTTTTAGCCTCTATTGAAGTATTCCACCATGTTGGCCATTAAGTCCCAGTTAGCTTTTCATCTGGACACTTAGTAAAAAATCATAAGCTTGAATTTTTTATCCTGATCTGACTTAGAAACAAACCACATGAATTCTGCAGAATTTTACCACAAAATTAGTTTTGCGGTTCCTTAAGTGACTGAAAAAAATATGAAAAGAACGAAGCAAAACTGACTTTGTCTCATCCTTCGCCTCTGCCTCTATATTTGAAATTCAGGACAGAGACGGTGTTGTAATTTCCTGCATAAACATTTATGATTCCTGAGAAAGGATCCGAGAACGCAAATCATCCTGAGTAAACAGCAGCAGGCGGGGAACTGTGTTCAGCTCCAAAGGAATCATATCAATCAACGTGTGAACAACAAAAGTGTCCAGTAACGACTTGCTACATGTCAGAATTGGTCAAATATTTAATGTTCCAATATGCATCAGCAAATCAACAATTCAGTTCAATGTAAATAGAAATTAAATGTCGTAATATCCAGTATCAAGCAGTCTTCTAAAGACAGTGTTGCCGTCATGGCCTGCTAACTGTTCCAATAGCTAACATTGGAATATTCCAATATTCCAATATGGATTTTTCTATATCTAAATGTGACTGTGCGGTGAAGCTAAAAATTAAACTACTGTAATAATTGGTGCAACAACAGTTACATTTTGTCAGAAATATTTACAAATAAAATATAAATGGGGCATATGGGATCATTTCACCTCCTCTGGGTGTCACAGACACAGAATCTGAGCACCGGCAAGAGGAGCGTTCATATCTACTAGCTGGGGTTTATTTGACTATTTTTATGATTTACTTCATTTGTAAGAAATAAGCTATGTAGGAATATATATGTGTGCCTGTGTTGCATTGTGCGTGTTTGTGTTTGTGTGGGTCAGACACACAACGTGTCCACATTTGTGTGGCTCATAAGCATTGTGTTGATTTTGTGCTCCACTTACATGAAGAGCATTAGGGTTGTGTTTGTGTGAGTCGTGTGGAAATTAGGGCATAAGCAAATTATCACTGATATTTAAGATAAGTTATAATTTGCTTATCTTAGAGATAAGTGAATTATCTCTAAGATAATAAACAAATTATTACGTATCTCTAAGATAAGTAATAATTTGCTTATTATTATCTGTAATAAGTAATAATTTGCTTATTATCTTAGAGATAAATAAATTATCTCTAAGATAATAAGCAAATTATTACGTATCTCTAAGATAAGTAATTGTGTGTCTGTAATAATTGCTCGTCTTAAGCAAATTATTCTCAGGTAAGAGAAGATCCTACATCATGGTCCTGCTGCTGGCCTCTGGTCTGTTGTCTCCTCCCCGACTCTTTGCTCCTTCTATTGTGACAATAAACATTTCTTTAAAATATATCAAAAGCAACAGTGAGAACAACTTTTGCAAAGGAAAAAAACAGGACTGGGTTTATTCCTGGCAACAACTAGCTATCAAGCAATGCAACATGGCTCAACAGCAACAGCAAGGGCCCCTCCTTTTCCAGTTCAGGCATTCGCCTTGTTAGGCCTACGACAAAGATTATTTGCCCACAACTGATGAAGCCAATAGGACCTCATCACATCTGCAAAAAGCAGAGACGAGATGCTAAGGCCACTAAAACGGATCCCATTAAAAAACCTTGACTGCATCTAGAAACTGGTGGGGAAGAGCAACCTGTGGAGAGCAACCTGTGGAGAGCAACCTGTGGAGAGCAACCTGTGGAGGGCAACCTGTGGAGGGCAACCTGTGGAAAGCAACCTGTGGAGAGCAACCTGTGGAGAGCAACCTGTGGAGGGCAACCTGTGGAAAGCAACCTGTGGAGAGCAACCTGTGGAGAGCAACCTGTGGAGAGCAACCTGTGGAGGGCAACCTGTGGAGGGCAACCTGCAGAGGGCAACCTGCGGAGGGCAACCTATGGAGAGCAACCTGTGGAGAGCAACCTGCGGAGAGCAACCTGTGGAGGGCAACTCTCACTATGTTTCTCTAATCTGAACCATTTGCAAATTCAATTTTCTAGAAATTACTACCTTTGTGAGGACAATGTACATTAGTCAATAACCCCAATTTAAATCATTTTTGAAATCCTGGGGGGAACCGGAGCACCCGGAGAAAACCCCACACTAACACGGGGAGAACAGACAAACTCCCACAGAAAGAGGCGCCTGGTTGAGAATGAAGAACGCTTTTCTGTGAAGATGCAGCACTAACCACTGCATCACCGTGTTGTCCTTTTTTGTTTTTTAGTCTAAAATGTAAAATGTAATTTGGGGTTTTGAAAATGGTTCAGGACTGACCTGGACTCTTTAACTAGTTGCTTGTTTTAGAGGTTTTCTTGCTTTTCTCACCACAAATGTTTCTCCAATCTGAATCGTTTGCAAATTAAATTTTCCAGAAATTAATACTACCTTTTTTGAGGACAATTTACTTTGGTCAATAACCCTAATTTATATGGTTTTGGAAATCTGTGGGAAACCGGAGCACCCGGAGAAAAACCCACGGTCATTTTTTTGGGGGGGATCTAAAATAAGAAATATATTTTGGGGTTGCAAACGGTTCAGAAATTAAATTTTTTCCTAGTCGCTTGACTCAGAGGCTTTCTTGCTTTTCTTCTTGAACATTTGTGGTTTTCTGAGCCCCAAACAGTGTCGTATCTTCTTCCACACTGATTTTTCCTCGGCGACTGCCCCCACTGGTTCCTGTGACAGATTTTCCACAGAGCGGTCCGTCACGTCCATGGATTCTAAGTTACTCGGCATGTTTTCCGTAAAGTCATTTACCTGGTTGGGAGAGGCATCAGGAACATCAATGTTTTCTGACAGGGTTTCCTCTGTCAGACGGTCCTGATCCAAGGACGCAGTGTCAGAAACCTTGTTTTCCGGGGTAGTGTCTTTCTCGTTTGGTTCTTTTTGTCTCTCAGGTCCTAATTCGTGTTTGTGTTGATGATCAGTTTCCATGTTTTCCTGCTGTGAGTTAAGCTCACAGCCGGAGGGAAGTTGTTGAAAAGCAGTCAGTTGTTTTAGGAGACTGTCTTTCTCAGCTTTAAGCTCGGTGATAATCTTCAGGACACTCATCATTTGCTCTGAATAAGTTTTAATCTCTTTATGTATATGCTGCTTAGATGTTTCTAACTGCTGCATTAGAGTCAGAACATTTCCTTCATATCTGGCTTTTAGTTCGTGGTAATTAACTGTTGCGAATTC
>NC_045685.1:24772667-24773470 GCF_003331165.1 Xiphophorus hellerii
CAGAACAGATTGCAGATGTTTTATTACCTCAGTTGATTGCCATTGGAGGAAAGAGATATCTTCTGCATTTTTCTGATTGAGGTTGTCCTTCTCTGCTCTGAGTGCCTTGATGAGCTCAACAAGATCATGTTTGGTTTTTTCCAAATTAGCTTCTGTCATATGAGTCAAATCTGCTTCATACCTCAACTTTAGTTCTTCGTATGAACCATTAATCTGTTCCAGTTCTCTCAACAGGTATTTCTCGGATTCCTTGAAGCTGCTGATCTCCTTTGACATTTTCTCTATTAAATTTTGGCCCTGTCTGATCTTGTCTTCATTGACCATCTGCATGTCAGCCTGACGTTTGATCTCACTAATGTCTGCTTCAGATTTGGACTGAAGCTCCTCGTATTTAGCCTTCATGTCGTCCAGCTCTTGTTGGAGTGCTCTGTTTTTGTCTTTTAATTCCTCAATCCTTGACATGAACGCTCGCTCTGTGGCAATATGATCTACTTCACTGTGTCTAAGTCCTCTTGCAGCTGCTGTTTTGTTTCGCTGTCCACCTCGGAATCGATAATTGCAGGGCTGAGAGTCTCTGGATTGTTGCCCTTTTCAATTGCCTGTAGTTTTTTCTTCAACTCGATGCTCCTGCCGATGAAAATCTCCTTAAGAGCTCTCTGCCTCTCTACCTCAGCTTTTGTTTCCTCCAGTTTTGTTTGGGTGTCGTCCAGCTTTTGGTTCTGCTCAAATAATTTTGCTTTCTCCATTTTTAAAAGAGAGGCAAGTCGTTGTATCTCTATGTGGAAATCAAAGGAGGAGGTCTG
>NC_045685.1:24773570-24813506 GCF_003331165.1 Xiphophorus hellerii
TTCCCTACCCACCCATACTGACGTCCTTTGGCTATCTCACTGATGGAACAATTTTGGCATTGATGTGCCATGTTTTGACAAAATAATACTTGTTCAAATCAGTCGGCTAACAATCTCACTGTAAAAGCGCTTTGCGTGCGTCTGAACTCCTCAGTAGTGCAGCAAGCAATGACAAGAAGGTAGAAGTTTGTTACATAGATAGAGAGCTGATGACATCACAAGCATGACTCTAGTTGTGACATCACAGATTTTTCCTTCATCTTTGGAATGTGTTACCATTGGTTACACTGTCTATGTTGTTATACAAGCAGTTTATGGAGAGACGTTTTTTTTGGCAATATTTACATAAAATGTGTGAATTTAGATTTCCAGATTTGTTTCATTGTGTCCAATGAAACATAAAACCTTTCAAACGTTTTCACACACTCACACTTTTACAACCTGAAAACTGCAAAGAAAAATGAAACTCTCCTTTAAATCTTTGTTTTAATATGTAGCGTCGCTGCTGGCTATCTGTTTGTATTGGGACTTTTTGTCCTCCTCTGTGATTCTGTACATTCATTTTCGCGTTTAGATGTTTTCCTGTTGGCCTTTCTTTAAACCCTCAAGAGGCTCGGCAGCACAAACACTCAGCGATGATCGAGATCAGCGGGAGCTTACATCCATCAATCAGTTCTTGGTCCATTAAGTCCCCACAGAAATATTATCTGTTTCTTTTTGTCTTTTTTTTTACTCTTGGTTTTGTGCTGCCTTCTGTCTGCTGTCTCTCTTTGGATCCGTTTGGCCTGAGGGTACCGGCTCTCCAGAACTAATCTAGGACAAAAGTTTTCTCTTTGTGATGTGATTAAAAAAAAATGCCTCAAAGTCTTTTGTATTATTATTATTATTATTGCTCTACAGAGCTAAAGCTGGTTGAATAATCTGTTGGTCTCCTTTCTTCCTTTTGTAGAGATATTTGATATTTGAGAGATAAGACAAGCCGTGTCTTCCATTTTGTTGACCCCAGTAAAGGTTCCTCATTTCTGCCTGCTACTATGATTGAAGTCTGAGTTCTCCAGCAATCAGTGCAGAACGATTACCAATGAAACATGCAGCAGGAGATCTCTCACCTGTGCAACAACACCGGCTGTTTTACCTGGAGGTTGATACTGATGGAGCTGACAGTCTATGAAGCAACACTGACCTGAACATAAAATATGCTGCTATAATTGGAACTCTATAATGTAATCTCAGTAAATATGTTTTTTACTATGTCTGTTTTTATAAACTATCGTATCCGTAATAAAAACAGATAGGTTGCTGAATCTAGCTGATGGGTCGGTCCCGAATGTTTGGGCTGTTAGAGTCGGTTCTTTGAATTGAAACCATGGGAAACCGGCTCCTAGAGCCGTCTTCATTATGAGGGCCGGGGCTGCAAACACAGTTCCTACCCAACTCTTCAAACCGCACAGTGATCGATCTGCACAGGTGCTGATGTGAGGACCAAAAGACAATTTTAACTCTGTTTCTCGTCCAGTAGCATAAACACTGAAATTAAGAAACCACAATCCCTGAATTAGGAGGGAATGTGGGGCAAATGTGATGAAAGATTTGCATTATTACTAAACTTCTATCACTGCTGACTATTCTATCACAACCTGATTATTATTCATCATATAATCTGACAATTACAGTTTCCGTGACGCCAGGTTTAAGGAAGTACACGGACAGTGAAGGCAATCTTACACCGAAAACTCATGAAACACTTTCACAGTTTACTGATGAGACTGGTTAAACATCGCTGTATCTGAAAACTATTTAAACATCCAGACATCCATCCATTTTCTGTTCACCCTTTGTCCTTAGTCGGGTCGGGAGGGTTTGCCGGCGCCAATCTCCAGCTAGGTTCCGGGCGAGAGGCGGGGTTCACCCTGGACAGGTCGCCAGTCTGTCGCAGGGCACTATTTAAACAATCAGCTCAAATTATAAATATTAAATAATCACTGGTTGGCTGTAAGGGCCAGCATATTCTACTCTGCTAGCCGTAAAAAAATAAAAATAGTAAAATCTCAATTATGTTTAATTTAAGCTATAATTAACTTTTATTCTACAAATTAGTTGCTTATTGGTGTCATTGAGGTTTAATTTCCTACTTTAAAAAGTGCCTTAAACGCATCTCATATCGTTCTAAGTATTTAAAATACTTAAATATCAACTTTGACCTGGACTGTTTACTATTCATCATATAATATCTAAATTACAGTTTGTGATCCGTGACAGTCTTATCTTTACTCATACTGGTTAAAGATTATGTTTTAAACCAGATTGTTTTCCAGCTTGTTTTCCTTAAACCAGTTTTTTGTTTAATTCTCAGTCGTATTTGTACTTAAGATCCCCATCAGTATCCCATTAGATACTGAAGTTAAAGAGGGGAACACATTCAGACAGATTAATTTCTGTGCATTTCAGTTTTCATGGAGTTCTGTACCATGTAGAATTAATTGAGTTTAGCTTTTATTTGAAGTTTCTGTGTATGACTGGATGTAAAATACTTTAGAAATGAAAGCAGTGAAATGTTCTTGTTTTTCCATAAATAAAACTCTGATGTTTGTTTGAAAGAAATCTCAAAAAATATACACTAGTATTTTGAGCAGAATATGCTTTTTAATAACTGTAGATTTGAATAAATATTGATGGATTATTCATTGATTGTCATCGTCATTAACTGTTGCCATATTTTTAAATGTCAGCTTTAAGTAAAGCATCTAAAGATCCTTGCAATAACAGTAAAACATGAGTTTTTACACAAATTGAATTTTTTCATTTCCTCAATATCAGAATTTAAGACAGTTTTTAAAAAAAGGTCATATTCAATATATTTAGCAAATTAAAAGTATTTTTTTATCAATTAGACTGATTTAGTATGAAATAAATGAACCTTTTATTAATGTTGTAAGATATTTAATATAACTTTATGTTGAGAGGAGGCTCAAAGCGGAACATTCAAAGGGGAACTAAAAATCGTTTACAGTTTCTTCAGTGCAGCCAAAGTGAAACACACAGGAAGCTACGGAGCTCACGAGGTAGCATTAGCTCCTCTTAGAAGGTATATTTCCGTGTTTTCAGTGAAAATGTCTTCAGTTCCGCCTCAGAGAGAGTTTATCAACGAGCAGGTAACTCCTGCTGGAGAAACATTCACAGAGTGGAAAGAAATCAACGTTAAGATGGAGGATCAGCGCAGACTGATGGATTTTACCCGGATACCGAGGATCATCTTACACCGGATAGGTACGAAACACCTTCATGTTTTACTGATTAATCAGGTTTAAGAAAGACGAAGCTGAAGTTGGTTTCCAATTCAAGCTTCCGATTCGGGAAATGGCTAAAGGGCGATTCCACCTATTTTTTCCTTCCGCATGTTTAATCGACTCTAGTTTAAAAACTACAACACCCAGACTCTTCAAACCTGGACTGGAGTATTCTGCTCTAATAGCAGAATATTTAAACCCAGGGACGATTCTAGGATCTGACCTTTAGGGGTCCTTAGCCCCCAGCAGTGCTAAGGACCAAGAGAAGTTATTTGTTGGTGCATTTTTCTAAACTTCACTGCTTATTTACATACATTCACATAAGAAATTAAATAGTTTTGTCCAACTAAAACCGTTAACAACTACATACAGGTCTGGAAAAAATGAAGAGACCACTGCACTAAACCCCATTGAAAACCTCCTGGTTATTCCACCAAATATTGATTTCTGAACTTCTTCCTGAGTTAAAACATTTGTTTTGTTGTTTCTAAATGAATATGAACTAGTTCTCTTTGCTTTATTTCAAGCTCTGAAAGCACTGCATTTTTAAATTATTTTGACCTTTTCTCATTTTCTGAAATAAACACAAAGTTTTTGCTCGGAATTTCAGAGACATGTCAGTAGTTCAACAATCTTCATTTTATTTAAACCATGTACCTATACAGTGAACCCTCGTTTTTCTCGGGGGTTGTGTTCCCAAAAGAACCCATGATAGGCGAAATCCGTGAAGCATTTACCTTTATTTTTTACAATTTTTATAAAGCATAATTACCGTATTTTCCGCACTATAAGGCGCACCACATTATAAGGCGCACCTTCAATGAATGGCCTATTTTAAAACTTTTTTTATATATAAGTTGCACCATGTTTAAGGCGCATAGAATAGACGCTACAGTAGAGGCTGGAGTTACGTTATGCACCATTAGATGGAGCTGCGCTAAAGGGAATGTCATCAAAATAGTCAAATAGACTTAGACTGACTTTATTGTCATTTTGTATGCACAGGGTTTATACAGAACGAAATTTCGTTGCATACGGCTCAGGACAATGTTTTGAGGTTCCAATGTGTGAGGTTACTCCAGAATAAAATAAAATACAGTATAAAATATGAATATAAATATGAATATAAATATAAAGTGCAGGACTGACAGTAAAATGGAAGTTATTTAGCTCTGTACATGTGCAAGGTATGAAGTGGAGACCAGATTTTGAGTGCAGTCCAGTTAAGAGTTCAGCAGTCTGATGGCAAGTGGGAAAAAGCTGTTTCGGAACCTGGTGGACCTGCACCGGATGCTGCGGAACCTCTTTCCAGAGCCAGAAAAAAATCCTGTTTTTATCCAACAAAATATTAATAGTAAACTTCCTTGTTTGATTGACATTTAAAGGCTTTTGTTTTGTCTTTTTGTCCAGATCTCCCACAATGTTGTGTGTGTAAAGAGGAGGAGGTTCTCAATGAAACAGAACCACAGAGGAACCAACTCATCTCTCATGGCTCTGCAGAAACTGAGAACCAAAATCAGGAAGGAATCAATTCTGAAGACCCGGGAAAAAAGAGAAAGGAAGAACAAAAACAAAGGAGAAATATGAGAAAACCAAAGAGCAGAAAAGGCAGAACTGACACTTCAAAACAACAAAAGCACAAAAATGCTCACGCAGGGCAAAAATTATATTCTTGTAAAATTTGTGATAAAACCTTTTTTCGAAACGATATCTTGCTGAGGCACAGAAGAATTCACAGATATGAGCGGCCTTTTTCTTGTGGGACTTGTGGAAAGAGTTACAGTAACAGAGGGACTTTAACTCATCACATGAGAATTCACACAGGTGAGAAGCCTTTCTCCTGTGGGTCTTGTGGAAGAAGTTTCTCCCTAAAAACTAATTTAAATGTTCACATGAGAATTCACACAGGTGAGAAGCCTTTCTCATGTAGGACCTGTGGAAAGAGTTACAGTGAAAGAGGGCCTTTAACTCGGCACATTAGAATTCACACAAGTGAGAAGCCTTTCTCCTGTGGATCCTGTGGAAAGAGTTTCTCTCGAAAGGACGCTCTAAATGTCCACATGATAACTCACACAGATGAGAAGCCTTTCTCTTGTGGGTCTTGTGGAAGAGGTTTCTCCCTAAAAACTCATTTACATGTTCACATGAGAATTCACGCAGGTGAGAATACTTTCTCTTGTGGGACTTGTGGAAAGGTTCTCTCGGAAAGGCCATGTAAATGCTCATATGAAACTTCACACAGGTGAGAAGCCTTCTCATGTGAGACCTGTGGAAAGAGTTTCTCTCGAAAGGACGCTCTAAATGTCCACATGATAACTCACACAGATGAGAAGCCTTTCTCTTGTGGGTCTTGTGGAAGAAGTTTCTCTCAAAAAACTTATTTAAATGTTCACATGAGAATTCACACAGGTGAGAAGCCTTTCTCTTGTGGGATCTGTGGAAAAAGTTACAGTAAAAAATGGACTTTAACTCATCACATGAGAATTCACACAGGTGAGAAGCCTTTCTCTTGTGGGATCTGTGGAAAAAGTTACAGTAAAAAATGGACTTTAACTCATCACATGAGAATTCACACAGGTGAGAAGCCTTTCTTCTGTGGATCCTGTGGAAAGAGTTTCTCTCGAAAGGACTTTCTAAATGTCCACATGATAACTCACACAGATGAGAAGCCTTTCTCTTGTGGGACTTGTGGAAGAAGTTTCTCTCAAAAAACTCATTTAAATGTTCACATGAGAATTCACACAGGTGGGAAGCCTTTCTCTTGTGGGTCTTGTGGAAGAAGTTTCTCTCAAAAAGGTTCTTTAAATGTTCACATGAGAATTCACACGGGTGAGAGGCCTTTCTCTTGTGGGACTTGTGGAAAACGTTTCTCTCAAAAAGGTGATTTAAATGTTCACATGAGAATTCACACGGGTGAGAAGCCTTTCTCATGTGGGAGCTGTGGAAAAAGTTACAGTAACAGAAGTTATTTATCTCGTCACATGAAGACTCACTCTGATGAGAAGCCATAGGTCCAAAACAGATCCGATCCTATTTGGCATCTAATCTTATGGAAAATCTGGTCAGATGATGTAAACAGCAAGTTGAACATATTAAAGTCAACAGATTCTTCCAGGCTGCTAGTGATTCACTGTGATTGTGTCTTTCACTGTCTGACCAACATAAACCTGAGGTCTTCTTTTGCCTAGCAGCTTGTTTTCCTTAATCCAGTTTTTTGTTTTAATTCTCAGTCGTATTTGTACTTAAGATCCCCATCAGTATCCCATTAGA
Source organism: Xiphophorus hellerii (assembly GCF_003331165.1). Lineage (NCBI taxonomy): Eukaryota > Metazoa > Chordata > Actinopteri > Cyprinodontiformes > Poeciliidae > Xiphophorus > Xiphophorus hellerii. The sequence goes on from NC_045685.1 coordinate 24,780,128, forward strand.
TACTGAAGTTAAAGAGGGGAACACATTCAGACAGGATTAATTTCTGTGCATTTCAGTTTTCATGGAGTTCTGTACCATGTAGAATAATTGAGTTTAGCTTTTATTTGAAGTTTCTGTGTATGACTGGATGTAAAATACTTTAGAAATGAAAGCAGTGAAATGTTCTTGTTTTTCCATAAATAAAACTCTGATGTTTGTTTGAAAAAACCTCTAAAATAATTTTGATCTGGTCAGATTTTGATTTAGAGCTAACCACAGAGAGGTTTTTATGTTCCCAAATGTTTTGTCATTGTTACACTTTGCTATGAGAAGCAAAGTATATTATTAAAAAGGTATGTTAAAATATACACTAGTATTTTGAGCAGAATATGCTTTTTAATAACTGTTGATTTGAATAAATATTGATGGATTATTCAGTGATTGTCATCGTCATTAACTGTTGCCATATTTTTAAATGTCAGCTTTAAGTAAAGCATCTAAAGATCCTTGCAATAACAGTAAAACATGAGTTTTTACACAAATTGAATTTTTTTCATTTCCTCAATATCAGAATTCAAGACAGTTTTCAAAAAATGTCACATTCATTACATTTTACCACATTAAAAGTATTTTTCATCAATTAGACTGATTTAATATTCTAATCTCAAATGTAATGTTTTCATTAGTTATTAATTAATTCTGCATTGTCAGAAACTACATCTTTATGGACGTTTCATGCACCTTTCAGTTACTGTATCCAGAGATAACATTGCAGACGATCTACAATACTGTAATGTGACACAAAAACAAGTCAGAAATATCTTTTGCATTTGAAGGATATTTTTTAAAAACCCATCAAAAATCCATAAATTAATCAACTCGCCCAATGCTTTCTGTTGTTAAGAGCTTTGGATTAATGATCCTTTTCAGTTTTGTTGTCAATCAAATTGTTGATTTTATGGCTGTAATTAAAGTGATCTGTCTTATAAAAATATCAGACATAAAAACAGGCCAAGAATTTTTCAAAATAACCAGAAGACTTTTATTGTTTTGATGGCTTTAGTTAAATGATGTGTCTTGGTCTCACATCTTGTCTCTTCAGTGACCTTTCATGTTTTCACTACTTTTTTGGCAACATGAACCTTTTTTTCACAACACAGTCAGTTATTCTCCATCTTTACAAGTCAAAACAACGAATCTCTGCGCTCCTCTATAAAATATGTATTTATTTACTGTTAACTTCAAGACTGAATCACAAAATACAAAACTAGAAAATTCCTGAAGAAATTTAACCGGGGCCTGCCAAAATGTGCCCGTCGGTTTGGACCCAGCGTTCTGATGCTAAAAATTAGCATCAATGCTAAAGAAACCTGCAATGTAATCAATAGCATGTGGAGAGTAACAAGCATGTTGATTAACATGGTCTTGCACCATTCAGTATGTTAATATTAATGTATAATCTAAAATGAGCCAAAATGCTAATGTAAGCCTAAATGCTGTCAGTAGCATGTGGGCTATCATTAGAATGTTGTTTTAGATTGACTTCCTACATTCAGTGTCCTAAACATGGATAATAATTAAGAAAAATAGCTAAATCTTATTTTAGGGAAAATGCTTAACCTGAGAGAAAAAGATAATGCAGGCTAATATTATTGCACCACCTATGGCCTTAATTTAACCATAGAGGAATATTAAGGCTTTTATTTGAAATTTTCAGTAAGCTTCATTTTAAATGTCCAAACTAATTCCATGAGTAACATTGATCTAGGGGCTGCACAGTGGCGCAGTTGATAGCACTGTTGCCCTTGCAGCAAGAAGGTCCTGGGTTCGATTCCCGGCCGGGGTCTTTCTGCATGGAGTTTGCATGTTCTCCCTGTGCATGCATGGGTTCTCTCCGGGTACTCCGGCTTCCTCCCACAGTCCAAAAACATGACTGTTAGGTTAATCGGTCTATCTAAATTCTCCACACACACCCTAGGGGTGTGTGTGTGTGAATGTTTGTCCTGTATGTCTTTGTGTTGCCCTGCGACAGACTGTCCAGGGTGACCCCGCCTCCCACCTGGAACGTAGCTGGAGATAGGCACCAGCAACCCTCCCGACCCCATTAGGGACAAGGGTGAACAGAGGATGGATGGATGAATGGAACGTTCATGTAAAAAATACACAAATGTAATGAGTAAGCTTAATTTTAAATCAGTTATAAAACACCCAAAACACAAGTAGTTCTAAAGGCCAGCTCAGTCCCTCCTCTGTAGTAACTGACAGTTCCACCATGTTTGTAGTTCTGACATTCAGCTCAGACCTCTTTGTAGGCACTGAGTGTCCGCCATGTTGTAGTCCTAACCTTCAGTCATTGTAGTTCTAAAGAGCAGCTGTTGTGTGAGTGTGAGACAGAAAGGTGGAAAAGAATTATATCTTTGTGAGACACCTAGTCAGTTTTTATTTAAAAAAGCAGTCCGAACAACTCCTTCCCGTTCGGGAACCGTGATACGTATTCGAAAACCGTTTGAAGCGTATGAGAGGGCTATTTGTCGCCCGCGATTAATATCTCTACCTCACTCTCAGTAATAACAGTGATGAGACATAGATGGTGTGCGCCGAGCTCCTGAAATTTTTCAGAAATACATGGAAGTGAATCTGGGAGAGCGTCAGTTACCCTGCCGCATGATTTCGCTCTGAAGCACCTTGACAGAAAACCGTAAGCCCTAGAGAAATTTTGAAAACATTTTACCGGAGCAGGCAGGCGTATCGATGTCATGACCGAGTTTGACACCAATCGGGCGATATTTGTGGGCGTGACGGCGATTTCTAAATTGTTTTGGGGTCAAAAATCCACTTCATTTCTCACTCTAATGGGGCAGCAGTTGGTTTCAGTTATGCTCTGTGTTTCTGCAGTTGGAAATTTTGCTCGTTTTTAGCTTTTTACGTCGCCATCGTAACTCCGATTCCCAATAACAGTAATAGCTAAATGCCGGGATTGAGCCGCACGTTTTGATACCACTTAGACTGTTTTACAAGCTAAAACAATCACAACAATTCTCTGCGTTCCTCTATAATATATGTAGCCATTTACTGTTTAACTTCAAAACTGAATCACAAAATACAAAACTATAATATTAGACTCTGTTTCACAAGCTGAAACGATCACACACAAGAAATTAAAATACCATCTAATATGGTTCTTTTGTAAGATAAAAAGTATTTTCTGATAACTGACTCCAAGCTCACATTTTTAAATAATTATTTTTTCATTAGTGTCAGTATGATGTATTATTCTAATCATAAATGCTGTGTTTCCATTAAATGTGGAAAATCCTCATAATTAACAGAAATAAAAGGCTTGGAAACATCCGTGTGTTTGTGTAATTACTTTAATACTGTGTTTCACTCACTGAAATATATAAACCTTTTATTAATGTTGTAAGATATTTAATATAACTTTATGTTGAGAGGAGGCTCAAAGCGGAACATTCAAAGGGGAACTAAAAATCGTTTACAGTTTCTTCAGTGCAGCCAAAGTGAAACACACGGAAAGCTACGGAGCTCACGAGGTAGCATTAGCTCCTCTTAGAAGGTAGTTTGAAAACAGGTTTGGTGTTTTCGGTAAATATTTCCGTGTTTTCAGTGAAACTGTCTTCAGTTCCGCCTCAGAGAGAGTTTATCAACGAGCAGGTAACTCCTGCTGGAGAAACATTCACAGACTGGAAAGAAATCAACGTTAAGATGGAGGAAGAGATGGAGGATCAGCGCAGACTGATGGATTTTACCCGGATACCGAGGATCATCTTACACCGGATAGGTACGAAACACCTTCATGTTTTACTGATTAATCAGGTTTAAGAAAGACGAAGCTGAAGTTGGTTTCCAATTCAAGCTTCCGATTCGGGAAATGGCTAAAGGGCGATTCCACCTATTTTTTCCTTCCGCATGTTTAATCGACTCTAGTTTAAAAACTACAACACCCAGACTCTTCAAACCTGGACTGGAGTATTCTGCTCTAATAGCAGAATATTTAAACCCAGGGACGATTCTAGGATCTGACCTTTAGGGGTCCTTAGCCCCCAGCAGTGCTAAGGACCAAGAGAAGTTATTTGTTGGTGCATTTTTCTAAACTTCACTGCTTATTTACATACATTCACATAAGAAATTTAATAGTTTTGTCCAACTAAAACCGTTAACAACTACATACAGGTCTGGAAAAAATGAAGAGACCACTGCACTAAACCCCATTGAAAACCTCCTGGTTATTCCACCAATATTGATTTCTGAACTCTTCCTGAGTTAAAACATTTGTTTTGTTGTTTCTAAATGAATATGAACTAGTTCTCTTTGCATTATTCAAGGTCTGAAAGCACTGCATTTTTAAATTATTTTGACCTTTTCTCATTTTCTGAAAATAAACACAAAGTTTTTGCTTGGAATTTCAGAGACATGTCAGTAGTTCAACAATCTTCATTTTATTTAAACATGTACCTATACAGTGAACCCTCGTTTTTCTCGGGGGTTGTGTTCCCAAAAGAACCCATGATAGGCGAAATCCGTGAAGCATTTACCTTTATTATTTACAATTATTATAAAGCATAATTACCGTATTTTCCGCACTATAAGGCGCACCACATTATAAGGCGCACCTTCAATGAATGGCCTATTTTAAAACTTTTTTCATATATAAGTTGCACCGTGTTTAAGGCGCATAGGATAGACGCTACAGTAGAGGCTGGAGTTACGTTATGCATCCATTAGATGGAGCTGCGCTAAAATTCATGTCATCAAAATAGTCAAATAGGTCAGTCAAACTTTATTAATAGATTACTGTTGTGGATAAAATACTATTTCCAAGCACTGTTCAGGTGAAATCACTCATTCAGGTTTATTCATATATTGTGCACAATGCAGAGAGCTTGTAGGACAGTCAGTAATGAAGCAGGTCTGGATGAAAAGCTCTGTCAGGCAGAGAAACACATGAGTTTTATACCAAGGATAAAGATTTAACAACAAGAGGTGAGACAGTCTGGTTGTGATGCAGCTGTAGAAAACAACTTCCAACCTTCTACATGTAACCCAAATAGTTCTTTTGGTGAAAGTTCACAATAATTCATATAACATGACTAGCAGATGTGACCTTAATGTAATTTTTCCATCACATTTCCCCCCTTTTGATTCTAAATAAATATGATAATATTTAATATTAATCAACACACATTTCCCTCCTCAGTCATAAGACATAACACAACAGTATCCTGGAAGATGTAACAAAAACAACTAAACACATATACACAAGATACGAAAAACCTACCGGCATTCACCTGTTCAACCCTATAACAATATGACTGTGTTTGGTAGGAAAAGTTATCTTGCAGCCCCTCCTTGCCAGGGAGGCGGTCCTCTATATGTTCTGTCCAGGAAAAGTGTGGAGGTATCATACCAATGATTGAAGACATAAAAACCCAAGAAACAATAATAAAGAAAATGAAAATGTAACACAAAAGCTAATTAAGGAGGAGAAAAAAAATTACAATAAAAAAAAAAACATTTAAAAGGAAAAACAAACAAAAATCAACGTCAAAACAAAACCCCAAGCTTAATAGAAAATTTATATCTAATCGAATAAATCAATCTAAACCACATCACAACAACAATCCATAATCATGAAATACCTTACTCCAACTAAACTTAAAAAGAGAAAAAAAACTAAAATGAAAAAAAAGATTTCATTTCCAGATCAAATGAAAAATAAAATCAAAATATAAAATGCATATTTAGAACATGCAGAAAGGATAGGCATTTGTTTTTGTGAAACAGACATTTCAGTGAATTGCAAAGCAGTATAGGAAAGCTAGGATACTAGCCTGAAAATATCAATGATTAACACTACTTAAAGACAAAAAACAAACAAAAAAACCCAAAACAAACGTTACACTGAAGGAAATCTTACAGCGAATGCAGTTTACTGGAGAGACTGGTTAAACATCGCTGTATCTGAAAACTATTTAAACAATCTGCACAAATGATAAATATTAAATACTCACTGGTTAGCTGTAAGGGCCACAGGTTCTTCTCTGCTAGCCCTAAAAAAAATAAAAACAGTAAAAGTCTCAATTATGTTTAATTTTAGCTAGAATTTAACTTTTATTCTACAAATTAGTTGCTTATTGGTGTCATTGAGGTTTAATTTCCTACTTTAAAAAGTGCCTTAAACGCATCTCATATCGTTCTAAGTATTTAAAATAGTTGGAAAGATCAACTTTGACCAGGACTGTTTACTATTCATCATATAATATCTAAATTACAGTTTGTGATCCGTGACAGTCTTATCTTATAAAAAATGTCTGTACTCCAGCTTTTAGTTTATGTATTCATCTTCAGTGAGTTTAATAGATGAACTCTCACCTTGCCCCATACCTGTCAAGCTGTAGGTTTGAGAATATGGGAAATGTCGCTTGGATTTGGGGGAGAGGAGGCGAACGAAGGAACGTAAGATGGGGGTGGAGGGGAGGAAATGGACCAGGAGACAGACAAAGTCCAGGGGGGAGGGCCCATTGCATTAAATAAATGACTTAAATAATTTATATCATTGTCCATTTTCACCTTTCATATTTAATCTTCCAATGTGTCCAACATTCATGTCAAATATTTTCAATAGGATCATTTTGCCATTATTTTCTGCATGTTAACAACAATCACCCCACTGTTACCAATTCTGCTGCGAATCGCAGGAAAGTAAAGGCTGAGATTTAGTCGTGCTTTTGAAAGTGTGTGTTGAGTGTGTGAGTGGAGCAATGTCTGACAATATCAGTGGGTCAAGATTTGAAAGCACTTTAGGGCTTTGCTTTAGAGATTTTATGTCATTCTTTAATGTGATATATATCCTGAAGCTACATAGAGGAAGAAAACTTTTTGTAATATTTGAATGGAAGCCACTAGATTAAGCCACTAAGTTAAGCTATCACCATCTTGTTTGCTCACCTGGAGGTCCATAATATCATATTTCGACTCACATCTAGTTCCATTCTGGTCAGAAGAACCTCATTGGTTGAGTTAATGTTCATTCTTGTAAGATTGCGATTTTAGAATAACCCTCCAAAAATCCTGTTTTTATCCAACAAAATATTAAAATGAAGACTTCCTTGTTTGATTGACATTTAAAGGCTTTTGTTTTGTCTTTTTGTCCAGATCTCCCACAATGTTGTGTGTGTAAAGAGGAGGAGGTTCTCAATGAAACAGAACCACAGAGGAACCAACTCATCTCTCATGGCTCTGCAGAAACTGAGAACCAGAATCAGGAAGGAATCAATTCTGAAGACCCAGGAAAAGAGAGAAAGGAAGAACAAAAACAAAAGGAGAAATATGAGAAAACCAAAGAGCAGAAAGGCAGAACTGACACTTCAAAACAAAAAAAGCACAAGAAAGCGCACGCAGGTCAAAAATTATATTCTTGTAAAATTTGTGATAAAACCTTTTCTCGAAACGATATCTTGCTGAGACACAGAAGAATTCACAAAGATGAGCGGCCTTTTTCTTGTGGGACTTGTGTAAAGAGTTACAGTGAAAGAGGGACTTTAACTCATCACATGAGAATTCACACAGGTGAGAAGCCCTTCTCATGTGGGACCTGTGGAAAGAGTTACAGTGAAAGAGGGCCTTTAACTCGGCACATGAGAATTCACACAGGTGAGAAGCCTTTCTCCTGTGGATCCTGTGGAAAGAGTTTCTCTCGAAAGGACGCTCTAAATGTTCACATGATAACTCACACAGATGAGAAGCCTTTCTCTTGTGGGTCTTGTGGAAGAAGTTTCTCTCAAAAAGGTTATTTAAATGTTCACATGATAACTCACACAGATGAGAAGCCTTTCTCTTGTGGGTCTTGTGGAAGAAGTTTCTCTCAAAAAGGTTATTTAAATGTTCATATGAAAATTCACACAGGTGAGAGGTTTTTCTCTTGTGTGACTTGTGGAAAAAGTTTCACACAAAAACAACATTTATCTTATCACCTGAAAATTCACACAGGTGAGAAGCCTTTCGCTTGTGGGATCTGTGGACAGAGTTTCTCTCGAAAGGACGCTCTAAATGTTCACATGATAACTCACACAGATGAGAGGCCTTTCTCTTGTGGGTCTTGTGGAAAACGTTTCTCTCAAAAAGGTTATTTAAATGTTCACATGAGAATTCACACGGGTGAAAGGCCTTTCTCTTGTGGGACTTGTGGAAAAAGTTTCACACAAAAACAACATTTATCTTATCACCTGAAAATTCACACAGGTGAGAAGCCTTTCGCTTGTGGGATCTGTGGAAAGAGTTACAGTGAAAAACATACTTTAACTCATCACATGAGAATTCACACAGGTGAGAAGCCTTTCACTTGTGGTGTCTGTGGAAAGAGTTACAGTGAAAAACGTACTTTAACTCATCACATGAGAATTCACACAGGTGAGAAGCCTTTCTCTTGTGGGTCGTGTGGAAAACGTTTCTCTCAAAAAGGTGATTTAAATGTTCACATGAGAATTCACACGGGTGAGAAGCCTTTCTCTTGTGGGTCTTGTGGAAAAAGTTTCACTCAAAAAGAACATTTATCTTATCACCTGAGAATTCACACAGGTGACAAACCTTTCTCTTGTGGGACTTGTGGAAAAAGTTTCACCCTGAAAACAACTTTAAATGATCATATGACAATTCACACAGGTGAGAAGCCATTCTCATGTTGGAGCTGTGGAAAAAGTTACAGTAACAGAAGTAATTTATCTCGTCACATGGAGACTCACTCTGATGAGAAGCTATAGGTCCAAAACAGATCCGATCCAATTTGGCATCTAATCTTATGGAAAATCTGGTCAGATGATGTAAACAGCAAGTTGAACATATTAAAGTCAACAGATTCTTGCAGGCTGCTAGTGATTCACTGTGATTGTGTCTTTCACTGTCTGACCAAGATAAACCTGAGGTCTACTTTTGCCTAGCAGCTTGTTTTCCTTAATCCAGTTTTTTGTTTTAATTCTCAGTCGTATTTGTACTTAAGATCCCCATCAGTATCCCATTAGATACTGAAGTTAAAGAGGGGAACACATTCAGACAGGATTCATTTCTGTGCATTTCAGTTTTCATGGAGTTCTGTACCATGTAGAATAATTGAGTTTAGCTTTTATTTGAAGTTTCTGTGTATGATTGGATGTAAAATACATTATAAATGGAATCAGTGAAATGTTCTTGTTTTACCATAAATAAAACTCTATGATGTTTGTTTGAAAGAAATCTAAAAAAAATATACACTAGTATTTTGAGCAGAATATGCTTTTTAATAACTGTTGATTTGAATAAATATTGATGGATTATTCAGTGATTGTCATCGTCATTAACTGTTGCCATATTTTTAAAATGTCAGCTTTAAGTAAAGCATCTAAAGATCCTTGCAATAACAGTAAAACATGAGTTTTTACACAAATTGAATTTTTTTCATTTCCTCAATATCAAAATTTAAGACAGTTTTCAAAAATGTCACATTCATTACATTTTACCACATTAAAAGTATTTATATTAATTAGACTGATTTATTATTCTAATCTCAAATGTAATGTTGAAAATGAGATCTAGATCTCAACGGGGTTTACCTGATTAAATAAAGAATTATTATTAAAAAGTCTTTGTGATGTTTCAAGAGCCACGGTATCCAGGGTTATGTCAGCATACCACCAAGAAGGACGAACCACATCCAATAGGATTAACTGTGGATGCAAGAGGAAGCTGTCTGAAAGGGATGTTCGGGTGCTAACCCGGATTGTATCCAAAAAACATAAAACCACGGCTGCCCAAATCACGGCAGAATTAAATGTGCACCTCAACTCTCCTGTTTCCACCAAAACTGTCCATCGGGAGCTCCACAGGGTCAATATACACGGCCGGGCTGCTATAGCCAAACTTTTGGTCACTCGTGCCAATGCCAAACGTCGGTTTCAATGGTGCAAGGAGCGCAAATCTTGGGCTGTGGACAATGTGAAACATGTATTGTTCTCTGATGAGTCCACCTTTACTGTTTTCCCCACATCCGGGAGAGTTAGGGTGTGGAGAAGCCCCAAACAAGCGTACCACCCAGACTGTTGCATGCCCAGAGTGAAGCATGGGGGTGGATCAGTGATGGTATGGGTTGCCATATCATGGCATTCCCTTGGCCCCATACTTGTGCTAGATGGGCGCATCACTGCCAAGGACTACCGAACCATTCTGGAGGACCATGTGCATCCAATGGTTCAAACATTGTATCCTGAAGGAGGTGCCGTGTATCAGGATGACAATGCACCAATACACACAGCGAGATTGGTGAAAGATTGGTTTGATGAACATGAAAGTGAAGTTGAACATCTCCCATGGCCTGCACAGTCACCAGATCTAAATATTATTGAGCCACTTTGGGGTGTTTTGGAGGAGCGAGTCAGGAAACATTTTCCTCCACCAGCATCACGTCGTGACCTGGCCACTATCCTGCAAGAAGAATGGCTTAAAATCCCTCTGACCACTGTGCAGGACTTGTATATGCCATTCCCAAGACAAATTGATGCTGTATTGGCTGCAAAAGGAGGCCCTACACCATACTAATAAGTTATTGTGGTCTAAAACCAGGTGTTTACCTATCTCCTTTTACCAAGGTGTTGAGGGGATCCGTTTTGGTGGCCTTAGGATGTCATCTCTGCTTTTTGCGGATGATGTGGTCCTATTGGCTTCATCAGGTCGTGATCTGCAGCTCTTGCTGGAGCGGTTCGCAGCCGAGTGTGAAGCGGCCTGGATGAGGATCAGTGCCTCCAAATCCGAGGCCATGGTCTTGAGCCGGAAAAGGGTAGAGTGCCTTCTCCGGTTCAGGGGGGGTGTCCTGCTCCAAGTGGAGGAGTTCAAGTATCTTGGGATCTTGTACATGAATGAGGGAAGAAGGGAGCTGGAGATCGACAGGCGGATTGGCGCAGCGTCTGCCGTCAAGCAGGCGCTGTACCGGTCCGTCGTGGTGAAGAAAGAGCTGAGCCAAAAAGCGAAGCTCTCGATTTACCGGTCGATCTACGTTCCCACCCTCATCTACGGTCATGAGATTTGGGTCATGACCGAAAGAACAAGATTGCGGATATAAGCGGCCGAAATGGGTTTTCTCTGTAGGGTGTCTGGGCTCTCCCTTAGAGATAGGGTGAGAAGCTCAGTCATCCGGGAGGGACTCAGTGTAGAGCCGCTGCTCCTTCTCATCGAGAGGAGCCAGTTGAGGCTCGGGCATCTGGCCAGGATGCCTCCTGGACGCCTCCCTGGTGAGGCGTTCCGGGCACGTCCCACCGGGAGGAGGCCCCGGGGAAGACCCAGGACACGCTGGAGGGACTATGTCTCTCGGCTGGGAACGCCTCGGGATTCCCCCGGAGGAGCTGAATTATTCATAGTGGACTCACGGGATTATATTGCATTGTGTAACCCGCAATTAGTAAAGGACTTTTATTTTTGCGGGCCCACTTCCTGTGTTGCCTGAACTCTGCTAACTTATTTAAAGCCACGCCTCCAGTGCGCAGTAAAAGATCCTCACCTGTTCCACTGATTGTGGCTTGCTGTTGGCGTCTTCCTCAGGAATTCCTCCAAAAATCTTTGAACCTATTGATTTGATTGCTGGATGAGTTTGTTATTTGTTAACAGTATTATTTTTTCATGTGGTACTTCTGCTCGATTGCTCATTGGAGGGTTGTTTTATTAGAATCACTGGCATTGTTTACCTGGACCGCCACCAGGATTCTGTTAGTGCTGATTGTGGCTCAGTACGCCCCACTCTCTTCTAAAAGGTAACTTGTTGCTGAATTTTGTGCGTATTCTGACACCTTTACATTGATGCTGAGGCACTGAAGTTTAAGATAAAATTGATCAGAACAGAATGTAGCTACACTTAAGTTGATTTTACGCAGTATATTTATTTATTTATTTATTTTCCTTCCCTCACTCTGCTTGAGTATTTGATGATTAATTTATTTTATTTTTCTTGATTGATATTTTGGAAGTGCACTTTAACTTTAAATTGATTAGTTGAAATATGATAGTTTTGTTTTGTTTTATTTAAATTATGGTTAATTTAACCTGATTGAAATGTTTGTTTAATTATTAGGAATCTAAGTATTGCATTTGCATTTAGTATGCATAAACTAGATGTTTAAATTTAATAATTATTTCCTTTGTATTATATTTGTACATAATTGTTTCTGATAAAACACTTAATGGGTTTTCTGACCTTTTAGGTCGTTTTTTTTTTTTCACCTGTCGGATCAGATCCTCATCTGGATCGAAAGATGGCGAGCTAGGAATGGACTATGGACTTTATGATTTGGAAATCAATTTATTCTGACTCAATTCTCATGTGTCTCATTGTGTTGTTGTAATTGTATGTTTTTTTATTCAAATCACTTAATATATATTCACCAAAACTAAAAGCACTGCGTCCTGTTTTTTTCACACCTCAGGCTCCTTAAAAGGCCACTCTTCTGATGCTGCTTATGTAGCCGCAGTTAGCTGCCTAGCCCATAACTGTTACAATTGACATGAACATTTTCAGTGTGATTGTGTTTAAACTGAGACTAACTTTCATCCTTCTGAGAATTTATTCTCTAACAATTATATGATCTTTCTACATCAAGTAAAGAAACTATTTCTGATAATATCTTTATAGAAGATCACATCACAATAAAATACTTTTTAACTCTTTTATTATCAGTTAAAAAAAAACAAAAACAAAATGTTTTGATCATCATGGAGTTGAAGTTTATGTCAACTGCATTCAGTTTATCTAACGTCTTTTTAGCCTCTATTGAAGTATTCCACCATGTTGGCCATTAAGTCCCAGTTAGCTTTTCATCTGGACACTTAGTAAAAAATCATAAGCTTGAATTTTTATCCTGATCTGACTTAGAAACAAACCACATGAATTCTGCAGAATTTTACCACAAAATTAGTTTTGCGGTTCCTTAAGTGACTGAAAAAAAATATGTAAAGAACGAAGCAAAACTGACTTTGTCTCATCCTTCGCCTCTGCCTCTATATTTGAAATTCAGGACAGAGACGGTGTTGTAATTTCCTGCATTAAACATTTATGATTCCTGAGAAAGGATCTGAGAACGCAAATCATCCTGAGTAAACAGCAGCAGGCGGGGAACTGTGTTCAGCTCCAAAGGAATCATATCAATCAACGTGTGAACAACAAAAGTGTCCAGTAACCACTTGCTACATGTCAGAATTGGTCAAATATTTAATGCTCCAATATGCATCAGCAAATCACCAATTCAGTTCAATGTAAATAGAAATTAAATGTCGTAATATCCAGTATCAAGCAGTCTTCTAAAGACAGTGTTGCCGTCATGGCCTGCTAACTGTTCCAATAGCTAACATTGGAATATTCCAATATTCCAATATGGATTTTTCTATATCTAAATGTGACTGTGCGGTGAAGCTAAAAATTAAACTACTGTAATAATTGGTGCAACAACAGTTACATTTTGTCAGAAATATTTACAAATAAAATATAAATGGGGCATATGGGATCATTTCACCTCCTCTGGGTGTCACAGACACAGAATCTGAGCACCGGCAAGAGGAGCGTTCATATCTACTAGCTGGGGTTTATTTGACTATTTTTATGATTTACTTCATTTGTAAGAAATAAGCTATGTAGGAATATATGTGTGTGCCTGTGTTCGCATTGTGCGTGTTTGTGTTTGTGTGGGTCAGACACACAACGTGTCCACATTTGTGTGGCTCATAAACATTGTGTTGATTTTGTGCTCCACTTACATGAAGAGCATTAGGGTTGTGTTTATGTGAGTCGTGTGGAAATTAGGGCATAAGCAAATTATCACTGATATTTAAGATAAGTTATAATTTGCTTATCTTAGAGATAAGTGAATTATTCTAAGATAATAAACAAATTATTACGTATCTCTAAGATAAGTAATAATTTGCTTATTATTATCTGTAATAAGTAATAATTTGCTTATTATCTTAGAGATAAATAAATTATCTCTAAGATAATAAGCAAATTATTACGTATCTCTAAGATAAGTAATTGTGTGTCTGTAATAATTTGCTCGTCTTAAGCAAATTATTCTCAGGTAAGAGAAGATCCTACATCATGGTCCTGCTGCTGGCCTCTGGTCTGTTGTCTCCTCCCCGACTCTTTGCTCCTTCTATTGTGACAATAAACATTTCTTTAAAATATATCAAAAGCAACAGTGAGAACAACTTTTGCAAAGGAAAAAAACAGGACTGGGTTTATTCCTGGCAACAACTAGCTATCAAGCAATGCAACATGGCTCAACGCAACAGCAAAGGCCCCTCCTTTTCCAGTTCAGGCATTCGCCTTGTTAGGCCTACGACAAAGATTATTTTGCCCACAGCTGATGAAGCCAATAGGACCTCATCACATCTGCAAAAAGCAGAGACGAGATGCTAAGGCCACTAAAAACTGATCCCATTAAAAAACCTTGACTGCATCTAGAAACTGGTGGGGAAGAGCAACCTGTGGAGAGCAACCTGTGGAGAGCAACCTGTGGAGAGCAACCTGTGGAGGGCACCTGTGGAGAGCAACCTGTGGAGGGGCAAACCTGAAGAGGGCAACCTGTGGAAAGCAACCTGTGGAGAGCAACCTGTGGAGAGCAACCTGTGGAGGGCAACCTGTGGAGGGCAACCTGCAGGAGGCAACCTGCGGAGGGCAACCTATGGAGAGCAACCTGTGGAGAGCAACCTGCGGAGAGCAAACCTGTGGAGGGCAACCTATGGAGAGCAAACCCTGTGGAGAGCAACCTGCGGAGAGCAACCTGTGGAGGGCAACTCTCACTATGTTTCTCTAATCTGAACCATTTGCAAATTCAATTTTCTAGAAATTAATACTACCTTTGTGAGGACAATGTACATTAGTCAATAACCCCAATTTAAATCATTTTTGAAATCCTGGGGGGAACCGGAGCACCCGGAGAAAACCCCACACTAACACGGGGAGAACAGACAAACTCCCACAGAAAGAGGCGCCTGGTTGAGAATGAAGAACGCTTTTCTGTGAAGATGCAGCGCTAACCACTGCATCACCGTGTTGTCCTTTTTTGTTTTTTAGTCTAAAATGTAAAATGTAATTTGGGGTTTTGAAAATGGTTCAGGACTGACCTGGACTCTTTAACTAGTTGCTTGTTTTAGAGGTTTTCTTGCTTTTCTCACCACAAATGTTTCTCCAATCGGAACCGTTTGCAAATTAAATTTTCCAGAAATTAATACTACCTTTTTTGAGGACAATTTACTTTGGTCAATAACCCTAATTTATATGGTTTTGGAAATCTGTGGGAAACCGGAGCACCCGGAGAAAAACCCACGGTCATTTTTTTGGGGGGGATCTAAAATAAGAAATATATTTTGGGGTTTGCAAACGGTTCAGAAATTAAATTTTTTCCTAGTCGCTTGACTCAGAGGCTTTTCTTGCTTTTTCTTCTTGAACATTTGTGGTTTTCTGAGCCCCAAACAGTGTCGTATCTTCTTCCACACTGATTTTTCCTCGGCGACTGCCCCCACTGGTTCCTGTGACAGATTTTCCACAGAGCGGTCCGTCACGTCCATGGATTCTAAGTTACTCGGCATGTTTTCCATAAAGTCGTTTACCTGGTTGGGAGAGGCATCAGGAACATCAATGTTTTCTGACAGGGTTTCCTCTGTCAGACGGTCCTGATCCATGGACGCAGTGTCAGAAACCTTGTTTTCCGGGGTAGTGTCTTTCTCGTTTGGTTCTTTTTGTCTCTCAGGTGCTAATTCGTGTTTGTGTTGATGATCAGTTTTCATGTTTTCCTGCTGTGAGTTAAGCTCACAGCCGGAGGGAAGTTGTTGAAAAGCAGTCAGTTGTTTTAGGAGACTGTCTTTCTCAGCTTTAAGCTCGGTGATAATCTTCAGGACACTCATCATTTGCTCTGAATAAGTTTTAATCTCTTTATGTATATGCTGCTTAGATGTTTCTAACTGCTGCATTAGAGTCAGAACATTTCCTTCATATCTGGCTTTTAGTTCGTGGTAATTAACTGTTGCGAATTCCAGAACAGATTGCAGATGTTTTATTAGCCTTAGTTGATTGCCATTGGAGGAAAGAGATATCTTCTGCATTTTTCTGATTGAGGTTGTCCTTCTCTGCTCTGAGTGCCTTGATGAGCTCAACTAAGATCATGCTTGGTTTTTTCCAAATTAGCTTCTGTCATATGAGTCAAATCTGCTTCATACCTCAACTTTAGTTCTTCGTATGAACCATTAATCTGCTTCCAGTTCTCTCAACAGGTATTTCTCGGATTCCTTGAAGCTGCTGATCTCCTTGGACATTTTCTCTATTAAATTTTGGCCCTGTCTGATCTTGTCTTCATTGACCATCCTGCAGGTCAGCCTGACGTTTGATCTCACTAATGTCTGCTTCAGATTTGGACTGAAGCTCCTCGTATTTAGCCTTCATGTCGTCCAGCTCTTGTTGGAGTGCTCTGTTTTTGTCTTTTAACTCCTCAATCCTTGACATGAACGCTCGCTCTGTGGCAATATGATCTATCTTCGCTAGGTCTAAGTCCTCTTGCAGCTGCTGTTTTGTGTGGCTGTCCACCTCGGAATCGATAATTGCTGGGCTGAGAGTCTCTGGATTGTTGCCCTTTTCAATTGCCTGTAGTTTTTTCTTCAACTCGATGTTCCTGCTGAGGAAAATCTCCTTAAGAGCCCTCTGCCTCTCTACCTCAGCTTTTGTTTCCTCCAGTTTTGTTTGGGTATCGTCCAGCTTTTGGTTCTGGTCAAATAATTTTGCTTTCTCCATTTTTAAAAGAGAGGCAAGTCGTTGTATCTCTATGTGGAAATCAAAGGGAGGAGGTCTGTTCCCTACCCACCCATACTGACGTCCTTTGGCTATAATCACTGATGGAACAATTTTGGCTTTGATGTGCCATGTTTTGACAAAATAATACTTGTTCAAATCAGTCTGCTAACAATCTCACTGTAAAAGCGCTTTGCGTGCGTCTGAACTCCTCAGTAGTGCAGCAAGCAATGACAAGAAGGTAGAAGTTTGTTACATAGATAGAGAGCTGATGACATCACAAGCATGACTCTAGTTGTGACATCACAGAGTTTTCCTTCATCTTTGGAATGTGTTACCGTTGGTTACACTGTCTATGTTGTTATACAAGCAGTTTATGGAGAGACGTTTTTTTTGGCAATATTTACATAAAATGTGTGAATTTAGATTTCCAGATTTGTTTCATTGTGTCCAATGAAACATAAAACCTTTCAAAACGTTTTCACACACTCACACTTTTACAAACCTGAAAGTTGCAAAGAAAAATGATACTCTCCTTTAAATCTTTGTTTTAATATGTAGCGTCGCTGCTGGCTATCTGTTTGTATTGGGACTTTTTTGTCCTCCTCTGTGATTCTGTACATTCATTTTCGCGTTTAGATGTTTTCCTGTTGGCCTTTCTTTAAACCCCTCAAGAGGCTCGGCAGCACAAACACTCAGCGATGATCGAGATCAGCGGGAGCTTACATCCATCAATCAGTTCTTGGTCCATTAAGTCCCCACAGAAATATTATCTGTTTCTTTTTGTCTTTTTTTTTACTCTTGGTTTTGTGCTGCTTCTGTCTGCTGTCTCTCTTTGGATCCGTTTGGCCTGAGGTACCGGCTCTCCAGAACTAATCTAGACAAAAGTTTTCTCTTTTGTGATGTGATTTAAAAAAATGCCTCAAAGTCTTTTGTATTATTATTATTATTATTTGCTCTACAGAGCTAAAGCTGGTTGAATAATCTGTTGGTCTCCTCCTTTCTTCCTTTTGTAGAAATATTTGATATTTGAGAGATAAGACACGCCGTGTCTTCCATTTTGTTGACCCCAGTAAAGGTTCCTCATTTCTGCCTGCTACTATGATTGAAGTCTGAGTTCTCCAGCAATCAGTGCAGAACGATTACCAATGAAACATGCAGCAGGAGATCTCTCACCTGTGTAACAACACCGGCTGTTTTACCTGGAGGTTGATACTGATGGAGCTGACAGTCTATGAAGCAACACTGACCTGAAACATAAAATATGCTGCTATAATTGGAACTCTATAATGTAATCTCAGTAAATATGTTTTATACTATGTCTATTTTTATAAACTATCGTATCCGTAATAAAAACAGATAGGTTGCTGAATCTAGCTGATGGGTCGGTCCCGAATGTTTGGGCTGTTAGAGTCGGTTCTTTGAATTGAACCATGGGAACCGGCTCCTAGAGCCGTTCTTCATTATGAGGGCCGGGGCTGCAAACACAGTTCCTACCCAACTCTTCAAACCGCACAGTGATCGATCTGCACAGGTGCTGTGAGGAACAAAAGACAATTTTAACTCTGTTTCTCGTCCAGTAGCATAAACACTGAAATTAAGAAACCACAATCCCTGAATTAGGAGGGAATGTGGCCGCATTTTCTGTACTATTTATTTTTCTCATTTTCAGCACTGACCTTACTTGAAGGGAAAACTTAAGGCTTACAAAAACTTTGTATTTTCTGTCCTGGAGGGTATACTAAGAAGCTGGTTCAGTTGTAAAGCAGGTTAAGTTAACCTTGTGCTATAGGTAAAGCACCTAATTTTCTTAACTAAATGATGCCTGCAGGTATATCTATTAGCAGGTTTAATTTTGCCTGCACTTGGTTGGGTACATTATTTTAACTGTATTTGACAAGTTTACCAAAATATAAAAAATGTCATTCAAACTGCATTTGCTTTGTTTTACTTTTTACTTGTACTTTTCATTACATTACTTGAGTACATCCATTTTTACAGTAATTTAAATACTTAAGTACAAGAAGTTTCAGATACTTTAAGACTTTAACTAAGTAACATTTCAGTCAGTGACTTGGACTTTTACCAAAGTCATATTTTGGAGAGGTACTTGTACTTTTACTTGACTCTGAGATTTCAGTACTTTATACAACACTGGTTGTAAGATATTTAATATAACTTTATGTTGAGAGGAGGCTCAAAGTGGAAAATTCAAAGTGGAACTAAAATCGTTTACAGTTTCTTCAGTGCAGCCAAAGTGAAACACAAGGGAAACTACGGAGCTCACGAGGTAGCATTAGCTCCTCTTAGAAGGTAGTTTGAAAACAGGTTTGGTGTTTTCGGTAAATATTTCCGTGTTTTCAGTGAAAATATCTTCAGTTCAGCCTCAGAGAGAGTTTATCAACGAGCAGGTAACTCCTGCTGGAGAAACATTCACAGAGTTTAAAGAAATCAACGTTAAGATGGAGGAAGAGATGGAGGATCAGCGCAGACTGATGGATTTTACCCGGATACCGAGGATCATCTTACACCGGAATAGGTACGAAACACCTTCATGTTTTACTGATTAATCAGGTTTAAGAAAGACGAAGCTGAAGTTGGTTTCCAATTCAAGCTTCCGATTCGGGAAATGGCTAAAGGGCGATTCCACCAATTTTTTTCCTTCCGCATCTTTAATCGACTCTAGTTTAGACATTTCAGTGAATTGCAAAGCAGTATAGGAAAGCTAGGATACTAGCCTGAAAATATCAATGATTAACACTACTTAAAGACAAAAAACAAACAAAAAAACCCCAAAACAACGTTACACTGAAGGAAATCTTACACCTAATACAGTTTACTGGAGAGACTGGTTAAACATCGCTGTATCTGAAAACTATTTAAACAATCTGCACAAATGATAATATTAAATACTCACTGGTTGGCTGTAAGGAGCCACAGGTTCCTTCTCTGCTAGCCCTAAAAAAATAAAAATAGTAAAAGTCTCAATTATGTTTAATTTTAGCTAAAATTTAACTTTTATTCTACAAATTAGTTGCTTATTGGTGTCATTGAGGTTTAATTTCCTACTTTAAAAAGTGCCTTAAATGCATCTCATATCATTCTAAGTATTTAAAATACTTGGAATGATCAACTTTGACCTGGACTGTTTACTATTCATCATATAATATCTAAATTACAGTTTGTAATCCGTGACTGTCTTATCTTATAAAAAATGTCTATACTCCAACTTTTAGTTTATGTATTCATCTTCAGTGAGTTTAATAGATGAACTCTCACCTTGCCCCATACCTGTCAAGCTGTAGGTTTGAGAATATGGGAAATGTCGCCTGGATTTGGGGGAGAGGAGGCGAACGAAGGAACGTAAGATGGGGGTGGAGGGGAGGGAAATGGACCAGGAGACAGACAAAGTCCAGGGGGGAGGGCCCATTGCATTAAATAAATGACTTAAATAATTTATATCATTGTCCATTTTCACCTTTCATATTTAATCTTCCAAAGTGTCCAACATTCATGTCAAATATTTTCAATAGGATCATTTTGCCATTATTTTCTGCATGTTAACAACAATCACCCCACTGTTACCAATTCTGCTGCGAATCGCAGGAAAGTAAAGGCTGAGATTTAGTCGTGCTTTGAAAGTGTGTGTGTTGAGTGTGTGAGTGGAGCAATGTCTGACAATATCAGTGGGTCAAGATGTGAAAGCACTTTAGGGCTTTGCTTTAGAGATTTTATGTCATTCTTTGATGTGATATATATCCTGAAGCTACATAGAGGAAGAAAACGTTTTGTAATATTTGAATGGAAGCCACTAGATTAAGCCACTAAGTTAAGCTATCACCATCTTGTTTGCTCACCTGGAGGTCCAT
Organism: Xiphophorus hellerii; assembly: GCF_003331165.1. NCBI lineage: Eukaryota > Metazoa > Chordata > Actinopteri > Cyprinodontiformes > Poeciliidae > Xiphophorus > Xiphophorus hellerii. The sequence continues at coordinate 24,800,780 of NC_045685.1, forward strand.
AATATCATATTTTGACTCGCATCTAGTTCCATTCTGGTCAGAAGAACCTCATTGGTTGAGTTAATGTTCATTCTTGTAAGATTGTGATTTTAGAATAACCCTCCAAAAATCCTGTTTTTATCCAAACAAAATATTTAAAATGAAGACTTCTTGTTTGATTGACATTTAAAGGCTTTTGTTTTGTCTTTTTGTCCAGATCTCCCACAATGTTGTGTGTAAAGAGGAGGAGGTTCTCAATGAAACAGAACCACAGAGGAACCAACTCATCTCTCATGGCTCTGCAGAAACTGAGAACCAGAATCAGGAAGGAATCAATTCTGAAGACCCAGGAAAAGAGAGAAAGGAAGAACAAAAACAAAAGGAGAAATATGAGAAAACCAAAGAGCAGAAAGGCAGAACTGACACTTCAAAACAAAAAAAGCACAAGAAAGCGCACGCAGGTCAAAAATTATATTCTTGTAAAATTTGTGATAAAACCTTTTCTCGAAACGATATCTTGCTGAGACACAGAAGAATTCACAAAGATGAGCGGCCTTTTTCTTGTGGGACTTGTGTAAAGAGTTACAGTGAAAGAGGGACTTTAACTCATCACATGAGAATTCACACAGGTGAGAAGCCCTTCTCATGTGGGACCTGTGGAAAGAGTTACAGTGAAAGAGGGCCTTTAACTCGGCACATGAGAATTCACACAGGTGAGAAGCCTTTCTCCTGTGGATCCTGTGGAAAGAGTTTCTCTCGAAAGGACGCTCTAAATGTTCACATGATAACTCACACAGATGAGAAGCCTTTCTCTTGTGGGTCTTGTGGAAGATGTTTCTCTCAAAAAGGTTATTTAAATGTTCACATGATAACTCACACAGATGAGAAGCCTTTCTCTTGTGGGTCTTGTGGAAGAAGTTTCTCTCAAAAAGGTTATTTAAATGTTCATATGAAAATTCACACAGGTGAGAGGTTTTTCTCTTGTGTGACTTGTGGAAAAAGTTTCACACAAAAACAACATTTATCTTATCACCTGAAAATTCACACAGGTGAGAAGCCTTTCGCTTGTGGGATCTGTGGACAGAGTTTCTCTCGAAAGGACGCTCTAAATGTTCACATGATAACTCACACAGATGAGAGGCCTTTCTCTTGTGGGTCTTGTGGAAAACGTTTCTCTCAAAAAGGTTATTTAAATGTTCACATGAGAATTCACACGGGTGAAAGGCCTTTCTCTTGTGGGACTTGTGGAAAAAGTTTCACACAAAAACAACATTTATCTTATCACCTGAAAATTCACACAGGTGAGAAGCCTTTCGCTTGTGGGATCTGTGGAAAGAGTTACAGTGAAAAACATACTTTAACTCATCACATGAGAATTCACACAGGTGAGAAGCCTTTCACTTGTGGTGTCTGTGGAAAGAGTTACAGTGAAAAACGTACTTTAACTCATCACATGAGAATTCACACAGGTGAGAAGCCTTTCTCTTGTGGGTCGTGTGGAAAACGTTTCTCTCAAAAAGGTGATTTAAATGTTCACATGAGAATTCACACGGGTGAGAAGCCTTTCTCTTGTGGGTCTTGTGGAAAAAGTTTCACTCAAAAAGAACATTTATCTTATCACCTGAGAATTCACACAGGTGACAAACCTTTCTCTTGTGGGACTTGTGGAAAAAGTTTCACCCTGAAAACAACTTTAAATGATCATATGACAATTCACACAGGTGAGAAGCCATTCTCATGTTGGAGCTGTGGAAAAAGTTACAGTAACAGAAGTAATTTATCTCGTCACATGGAGACTCACTCTGATGAGAAGCTATAGGTCCAAAACAGATCCGATCCAATTTGGCATCTAATCTTATGGAAAATCTGGTCAGATGATGTAAACAGCAAGTTGAACATATTAAAGTCAACAGATTCTTGCAGGCTGCTAGTGATTCACTGTGATTGTGTCTTTCACTGTCTGACCAAGATAAACCTGAGGTCTACTTTTGCCTAGCAGCTTGTTTCCTTAATCCAGTTTTTTGTTTTAATTCTCAGTCGTATTTGTACTTAAGATCCCCATCAGTATCCCATTAGATACTGAAGTTAAAGAGGGGAACACATTCAGACAGGATTCATTTCTGTGCATTTCAGTTTTCATGGAGTTCTGTACCATGTAGAATAATTGAGTTTAGCTTTTATTTGAAGTTTCTGTGTATGACTGGATGTAAAATACTTTAGAAATGAAAGCAGTGAAATGTTCTTGTTTTACCATAAATAAAACTCTATGATGTTTGTTTGAAAGAAATCTAAAAAAAATATACACTAGTATTTTGAGCAGAATATGCTTTTTAATAACTGTTGATCTGAATAAATATTGATGGATTATTCAGTGATTGTCATCGTCATTAACTGTTGCCATATTTTTAAAATGTCAGCTTTAAGTAAAGCATCTAAAGATCCTTGCAATACAGTAAAACATGAGTTTTTACACAAATTGAATTTTTTTCATTTCCTCAATATCAAAATTTAAGACAGTTTTCAAAAATGTCACATTCATTACATTTTACCACATTAAAAGTATTTTATATTAATTAGTCTGATTTATTATTCTAATCTCAAATGTAATGTTGAAAATGAGATCTAGATCTCAACGGGGTTTACCTGATTAAATAAAGAATTATTATTAAAAAGTCTTTGTGATGTTTCAAGAGCCACGGTATCCAGGGTTATGTCAGCATACCACCAAGAAGGACGAACCACATCCAATAGGATTAACTGTGGATGCAAGAGGAAGCTGTCTGAAAGGGATGTTCGGGTGCTAACCCGGATTGTATCCAAAAAACATAAAACCACGGCTGCCCAAATCACGGCAGAATTAAATGTGCACCTCAACTCTCCTGTTTCCACCAAAACTGTCCATCGGGAGCTCCACAGGGTCAATATACACGGCCGGGCTGCTATAGCCAAACTTTTGGTCACTCGTGCCAATGCCAAACGTCGGTTTCAATGGTGCAAGGAGCGCAATCTTGGGCTGTGGACAATGTGAAACATGTATTGTTCTCTGATGAGTCCACCTTTACTGTTTTCCCCACATCCGGGAGAGTTACGGTGTGGAGAAGCCCCAAAGAAGCGTACCACCCAGACTGTTGCATGCCCAGAGTGAAGCATGGGGGTGGATCAGTGATGGTATGGGTTGCCATATCATGGCATTCCCTTGGCCCCATACTTGTGCTAGATGGGCGCATCACTGCCAAGGACTACCGAACCATTCTGGAGGACCATGTGCATCCAATGGTTCAAACATTGTATCCTGAAGGAGGTGCCGTGTATCAGGATGACAATGCACCAATACACACAGCGAGATTGGTGAAAGATTGTTTTGATGAACATGAAAGTGAAGTTGAACATCTCCCATGTCCTGCACAGTCACCAGATCTAAATATTATTGAGCCACTTTGGGTGTTTTTGGAGGAGCGAGTCAGGAAACATTTTCCTCCACCAGCATCACGTCGTGACCTGGCCACTATCCTGCAAGAAGAATGGCTTAAAATCCCTCTGACCACTGTGCAGGACTTGTATATGCCATTCCCAAGACGAATTGATGCTGTATTGGCTGCAAAAGGAGGCCCTACACCATACTAATAAGTTATTGTGGTCTAAAACCAGGTGTTTACCTATCTCCTTTTACCAAGGTGTTGAGGGGATCCGTTTTGGTGGCCTTAGGATGTCATCTCTGCTTTTTGCGGATGATGTGGTCCTATTGGCTTCATCAGGTCGTGATCTGCAGCTCTTGCTGGAGCGGTTCGCAGCCGAGTGTGAAGCGGCCTGGATGAGGATCAGTGCCTCCAAATCCGAGGCCATGGTCTTGAGCCGGAAAAGGGTAGAGTGCCTTCTCCGGTTCAGGGGGGGTGTCCTGCTCCAAGTGGAGGAGTTCAAGTATCTTGGGATCTTGTACATGAACGAGGGAAGAAGGGAGCTGGAGATCGACAGGCGGATTGGCGCAGCGTCTGCCGTCAAGCGGGCGCTGTACCGGTCCGTCGTGGTGAAGAAAGAGCTGAGCCAAAAAGCGAAGCTCTCGATTTACCGGTCGATCTACGTTCCCACCCTCATCTATGGTCATGAGATTTGGGTCATGACCGAAAGAACGAGATCGCGGATACAAGCGGCCAAAATGGGTTTTCTCCGTAGGGTGGCTGGGCTCTCCCTTAGAGATAGGGTGAGAAGCTCAGTCATCCGGGAGGGACTCAGAGTAGAGCCGCTGCTCCTTCTCATCGAGAGGAGCCAGTTGAGGCTCGGGCATCTGGTCAGGATGACTCCTGGACGCCTCCCTGGTGAGGCGTTCCGGGCACGTCCCACCGGGAGGAGGCCCCGGGGAAGACCCAGGACACGCTGGAGGGACTATATCTCTGGGCTGGGAACGCCTCGGGATTCCCCCGGAGGAGCTGAATTATTCATAGTGGACTCACGGGATTATATTGCATTGTGTAACCCGCAATTAGTAAAGGACTTTTATTTTTGCGGGCCCACTTCCTGTGTTGCCTGAACTCTGCTAACTTATTTAAAGCCACGCCTCCAGTGCGCAGTAAAAGATCCTCACCTGTTCCACTGATTGTGGCTTGCTGTTGGCGTCTTCCTCAGGAATTCCTCCAAAAATCTTTGAACCTATTGATTTGATTGCTGGATGAGTTTGTTATTTGTTAACAGTATTATTTTTTCATGTGGTACTTCTGCTCGATTGCTCATTGGAGGGTTGTTTTATTAGAATCACTGGCATTGTTTACCTGGACCGCCACCAGGATTCTGTTAGTGCTGATTGTGGCTCAGTACGCCCCACTCTCTTCTAAAGGTAACTTGTTGCTGAATTTTGTGCGTATTCTGACACCTTTACATTGATGCTGAGGCACTGAAGTTTAAGATAAAATTGATCAGAACAGAATGTAGCTACACTTAAGTTGATTTTACGCAGTATATTTATTTATTTATTTATTTTCCTTCCCTCACTCTGCTTGAGTATTTGATGATTAATTTATTTTATTTTTCTTGATTGATATTTTGGAAGTGCACTTTAACTTTAAATTGATTAGTTGAAATATGATAGTTTTGTTTTGTTTTATTTAAATTATGGTTAATTTAACCTGATTGAAATGTTTGTTTAATTATTAGGAATCTAATTATTGCATTTGCATTTAGTATGCATAAACTAGATGTATAAATTTAATAATTATTTCCTTTGTATTATATTTGTACATAATTGTTTCTGATAAAACACTTAACGGGTTTTCTGACCTTTTAGGTCGGGGTTTTTTTTTTTTCACCTGTCGGATCAGATCCTCATCTGGATCGAAAGATGGCGAGCTAGGAATGGACTATGGACTTTATGATTTGGAAATCAATTTATTCTCTGACTCAATTCTCATGTGTCTCATTGTGTTGTTGTAATTGTATGTTTTTTTTTCAAATCACTTAATATATATTCACCAAAACTAAAAGCACTGCGTCCTGTTTTTTTCACACCTCAGGCTCCTTAAAAGGCCACTCTTCTGATGCTGCTTATGTAGCCGCAGTTAGCTGCCTAGCCCATAACTGTTACAATTGACATGAACATTTTCAGTGTGATTGTGTTTAAACTGAGACTAACTTTCATCCTTCTGAGAATTTATTCTCTAACATTATATGATCTTTCTACATCAAGTAAAGAAACTATTTCTGATAATATCTTTATAGAAGATCACATCACAATAAATACTTTTTAACTCTTTTATTATCAGTAAAAAAAACAAAAACAAATGTTTTGATCATCATGGAGTTGAAGTTTATGTCAACTGCATTCAGTTTATCTAACGTGTTTTTTAGCCTCTATTGAAGTATTCCACCATGTTGGCCATTAAGTCCCATTAGCTTTTCATCTGGACACTTAGTAAAAAATCATAAGCTTGAATTTTTTATCCTGATCTGACTTAGAAACAAACCACATGAATTCTGCAGAATTTTACCACAAAATTAGTTTTGCGGTTCCTTAAGTGACTGAAAAAAATATGAAAGAACGAAGCAAAACTGACTTTGTCTCATCCTTCGCCTCTGCCTCTATATTTGAAATTCAGGACAGAGACGGTGTTGTAATTTCCTGCATAAACATTTATGATTCCTGAGAAAGGATCTGAGAACGCAAATCATCCTGAGTAAACAGCAGCAGCAGGCGGAACTGTGTTCAGCTCCAAAGGAATCATATCAATCAACGTGTGAACAACAAAAGTGTCCAGTAACACTTGCTACATGTCAGAATTGGTCAAATATTTAATGCTCCAATATGCATCAGCAAATCACCAATTCAGTTCAATGTAAATAGAAATTAAATGTCGTAATATCCAGTATCAAGCAGTCTTCTAAAGACAGTGTTGCCGTCATGGCCTGCTAACTGTTCCAATAGCTAACATTGGAATATTCCAATATTCCAATATGGATTTTTCTATATCTAAATGTGACTGTGCGGTGAAGCTAAAAATTAACTACTGTAATAATTGGTGCAACAACAGTTACATTTTGTCAGAAATATTTACAAATAAAATATAAATGGGGCATATGGGATCATTTCACCTCCTCTGGGTGTCACAGACACAGAATCTGAGCACCGGCAAGAGGAGCGTTCATATCTACTAGCTGGGGTTTATTTTACTATTTTTATGATTTACTTCATTTGTAAGAAATAAGCTATGTAGGAATATATGTGTGCCTGTGTTGCATTGTGCGTGTTTGTGTTTGTGTGGGTCAGACACACAACGTGTCCACATTTGTGTGGCTCATAAGCATTGTGTTGATTTGTGCTCCACTTACATGAAGAGCATTAGGGTTGTGTTTATGTGAGTCGTGTGGAAATTAGGGCATAAGCAAATTATCACTGATATTTAAGATAAGTTATAATTTGCTTATCTTAGAGATAAGTGAATTATCTCTAAGATAATAAACAAATTTTACGTATCTCTAAGATAAGTAATAATTTGCTTATTATTATCTGTAATAAGTAATAATTTGCTTATTATCTTAGAGATAAAAAATTATCTCTAAGATAATAAGCAAATTATTACATATCTCTAAGATAAGTAATTGTGTGTCTGTAATAATTTGCTCGTCTTAAGCAAATTATTCTCAGGTAAGAGAAGATCCTACATCATGGTCCTGCTGCTGGCCTCTGGTCTGTTGTCTCCTCCCCGACTCTTTGCTCCTTCTATTGTGACAATAAACATTTCTTTAAAATATATCAAAAGCAACAGTGAGAACAACTTTTGCAAAGGAAAAAAACAGGACTGGGTTTATTCCTGGCAACAACTAGCTATCAAGCAATGCACATGGCTCAACAGCAACAGCAAGGGCCCCTCCTTTTCCAGTTCAGGCATTCGCCTTGTTAGGCCTACGACAAAGATTATTTGCCCACAGCTGATGAAGCCAATAGGACCTCATCACATCTGCAAAAAGCAGAGACGAGATGCTAAGGCCACTAAAACTGATCCCATTAAAAAACCTTGACTGGCATCTAGAAACTGGTGGGGAAGAGCAACCTGTGGAGAGCAACCTGTGGAGAGCAACCTGTGGAGAGCAACCTGTGGAGGGCAACCTGTGGAGAGCAACCTGTGGAAGCAACCTGAAGAGGGCAACCTGTGGAAAGCAACCTGTGGTAAAACTCTAAAACATGTATAATAATTCAGTGTTTAACTTTACAACTGAGTTTCAACCTGAAAGACTATAACCTGATATAATAACATTAGACTATTTTACAAAGTAAAAAGTTACAATATACATTCCAACATGGTTCTTCTCATCACGACTTAGGATTGGACACACTGGTCTAAATAGATCACTATTTTTGATAGGGAAACATCAGACAGGGAAATGTGACTGCAGGGAAGATGAGACATTGGAGCATGTTATTTTAAGTTGCAGGAATGATCTGTTTCAGAGAAACGTTAATAAGAAACCTTAGTAATATGAAAATGAAATTTGATATTGTTGATTTATTGCAAAAGGACTCGGGAAGCAGAGGATATCAGGCTATATTTGATTTTTTTGAAACAAAGTAAGTTATATAATAGGATATAGTTTTTTTTTTTGTTTGTTTGTGTTGTCATGTGGTCCACACTCCTTACCAGTTGGTGGCGGTAATGCTCACCCAACGTTTTTTGCCAACCGCCAATAAATTTCATCAAGAAGAAGAAGAAGAGATAACGGTCGCTAACACTGATGTTTATGAGCGCTGTGTAGCTGTACTCCTAGTAGAGATATTTTGATTTACAGGTAAGCTGGTGATGTTAATAATAAACTCTATGTTATGTTATTGTGTTCTGTTAAAAGACAAGTAAAATTACATTGTGTGATTTAAGTATTGCAATCCTAAAAATCCTAAAATTTCTTAATTTTAGGATTTTTTAAGAAAGTTTCTTAAAACTTTCTTAAAAGTTTCTTAATCTAAATGAATAAATCCTAAAAAAAAAAAAATCCTAAAATTTTTTTTAAATGCGTTTTTTAAAAAATGCATTTAGTTGTACATAAACTAAATAGTGTCCGTTCATACAGTTTAGGCTCCATGAAAGGAGAAATTACGTGTTAGAGAAGGCGTTCCGGCATCCTTCTGAGAATTTATTCTCTAACAATCATATGATTTTTCTACATCAAGTAAAGAAATTATTTCTAATAAGATCTTTATAGAAGATCACATCACAATAAAATGTTTTTTAACTCTTTTATTATCAGTAAAAAAAAAACAAAAACAAATGTTTTGATCATCATGGAGTTGAAGTTTATGTCAACTGCATTCAGTTTATCTAACGTGTTTTTAGCCTCTATTGAAGTATTCCACCATGTTGGCCATTAAGTCCCAGTTAGCTTTTCATCTGGACACTTAGTAAAAAATCATAAGCTTGAATTTTTTATCCTGATCTGACTTAGAAACAAACCACATGAATTCTGCAGAATTTTACCACAAAATTAGTTTTGCGGTTCCTTAAGTGACTGAAAAAAATATGAAAAGAACGAAGCAAAACTGACTTTGTCTCATCCTTCGCCTCTGCCTCTATATTTGAAATTCAGGACAGAGACGGTGTTGTAATTTCCTGCATAAACATTTATGATTCCTGAGAAAGGATCCGAGAACGCAAATCATCCTGAGTAAACAGCAGCAGGCGGGGAACTGTGTTCAGCTCCAAAGGAATCATATCAATCAACGTGTGAACAACAAAAGTGTCCAGTAACGACTTGCTACATGTCAGAATTGGTCAAATATTTAATGTTCCAATATGCATCAGCAAATCAACAATTCAGTTCAATGTAAATAGAAATTAAATGTCGTAATATCCAGTATCAAGCAGTCTTCTAAAGACAGTGTTGCCGTCATGGCCTGCTAACTGTTCCAATAGCTAACATTGGAATATTCCAATATTCCAATATGGATTTTTCTATATCTAAATGTGACTGTGCGGTGAAGCTAAAAATTAAACTACTGTAATAATTGGTGCAACAACAGTTACATTTTGTCAGAAATATTTACAAATAAAATATAAATGGGGCATATGGGATCATTTCACCTCCTCTGGGTGTCACAGACACAGAATCTGAGCACCGGCAAGAGGAGCGTTCATATCTACTAGCTGGGGTTTATTTGACTATTTTTATGATTTACTTCATTTGTAAGAAATAAGCTATGTAGGAATATATATGTGTGCCTGTGTTGCATTGTGCGTGTTTGTGTTTGTGTGGGTCAGACACACAACGTGTCCACATTTGTGTGGCTCATAAGCATTGTGTTGATTTTGTGCTCCACTTACATGAAGAGCATTAGGGTTGTGTTTGTGTGAGTCGTGTGGAAATTAGGGCATAAGCAAATTATCACTGATATTTAAGATAAGTTATAATTTGCTTATCTTAGAGATAAGTGAATTATCTCTAAGATAATAAACAAATTATTACGTATCTCTAAGATAAGTAATAATTTGCTTATTATTATCTGTAATAAGTAATAATTTGCTTATTATCTTAGAGATAAATAAATTATCTCTAAGATAATAAGCAAATTATTACGTATCTCTAAGATAAGTAATTGTGTGTCTGTAATAATTGCTCGTCTTAAGCAATTATTCTCAGGTAAGAGAAGATCCTACATCATGGTCCTGCTGCTGGCCTCTGGTCTGTTGTCTCCTCCCCGACTCTTTGCTCCTTCTATTGTGACAATAACATTTCTTTAAAATATATCAAAAGCAACAGTGAGAACAACTTTTGCAAAGGAAAAAAACAGGACTGGGTTTATTCCTGGCCAACAACTAGCTATCAAGCAATGCAACATGGCTCAACAGCAACAGAAGGGCCCCTCCTTTTCCAGTTCAGGCATTCGCCTTGTTAGGCCTACGACAAAGATTATTTGCCCACAACTGATGAAGCCAATAGGACCCTCATCACATCTGCAAAAAGCAGAGGACGAGATGCTAAGGCCACTAAAACGGATCCCATTAAAAACCTTGACTTGCATCTAGAAACTGGTGGGGAAGAGCAACCTGTGGAGAGCAACCTGTGGAGAGCAACCTGTGGAGAGCAACTGTGGAGGGCAACCTGTGGAGGGCAACCTGTGGAAAGCACCTGTGGAGAAGCAACCTGTGGAGAGCAACCTGTGGAGGGCAAACCTGTGGAAAGCAACCTGTGGAGAGCAACCTGTGGAGAGCAACCTGTGGAGAGCAACCTGTGGAGTGCAACCTGTGGAGGGGCAACCTGCAGAGGGCAACCTGCGGAGGGCAACCTATGGAGAGCAACCTGTGGAGAGCAACCTGCGGAGAGCAACCTGTGGAGGGGCAACTCTCACTATGTTTCTCTAATCTGAACCATTTGCAAATTCAATTTCTAGAAATTACTACCTTTGTGAGGACAATGTACATTAGTCAATAACCCAATTTAAATCATTTTTGAAATCCTGGGGGGAACCGGAGCACCCGGAGAAAAACCCCACACTAACACGGGGAGAACAGACAAACTCCCACAGAAAGAGGCGCCTGGTTGAGAATGAAGAACGCTTTTCTGTGAGATGCAGCACTAACCACTGCATCACCGTGTTGTCCTTTTTGTTTTTTAGTCTAAAATGTAAAATGTAATTTGGGGTTTGAAAATGGTTCAGGGACTGACCTGGACTCTTTAACTAGTTGCTTGTTTTTAGAGGTTTTCTTGCTTTTCTCACCACAAATGTTTCTCCAATCTGAATCGTTTGCAAATTAAATTTTCCAGAAATTAATACTACCTTTTTTGAGGACAATTTACTTTGGTCAATAACCCTAATTTATATGGTTTTGGAAATCTGTGGGGAAACCGGAGCACCCGGAGAAAAACCCACGGTCATTTTTTTGGGGGGGATCTAAAATAAGAAATATATTTTGGGGTTGCAAACGGTTTCAGAAATTAAATTTTTTCCTAGTCGCTTGACTCAGAGGCTTTCTTGCTTTTCTTCTTGAACATTTGTGGTTTTCTGAGCCCCAAACAGTGTCGTATCTTCTTCCACACTGATTTTTCCCTCGGCGACTGCCCCCACTGGTTCCTGTGACAGATTTTCCACAGAGCGGTCCGTCACGTCCATGGATTCTAAGTTACTCGGCATGTTTTCCGTAAAGTCATTTACCTGGTTGGGAGAGGCATCAGGAACATCAATGTTTTCTGACAGGGTTTCCTCTGTCAGACGGTCCTGATCCAAGGACGCAGTGTCAGAAACCTTGTTTTCCGGGGTAGTGTCTTTCTCGTTTGGTTCTTTTTGTCTCTCAGGTCCTAATTCGTGTTTGTGTTGATGATCAGTTTCCATGTTTTCCTGCTGTGAGTTAAGCTCACAGCCGGAGGGAAGTTGTTGAAAAGCAGTCAGTTGTTTTAGGAGACTGTCTTTCTCAGCTTTAAGCTCGGTGATAATCTTCAGGACACTCATCATTTGCTCTGAATAAGTTTTAATCTCTTTATGTATATGCTGCTTAGATGTTTCTAACTGCTGCATTAGAGTCAGAACATTTCCTTCATATCTGGCTTTTAGTTCGTGGTAATTAACTGTTGCGAATTCCAGAACAGATTGCAGATGTTTTATTACCTCAGTTGATTGCCATTGGAGGAAAGAGATATCTTCTGCATTTTTCTGATTGAGGTTGTCCTTCTCTGCTCTGAGTGCCTTGATGAGCTCAACAAGATCATGTTTGGTTTTTTCCAAATTAGCTTCTGTCATATGAGTCAAATCTGCTTCATACCTCAACTTTAGTTCTTCGTATGAACCATTAATCTGTTCCAGTTCTCTCAACAGGTATTTCTCGGATTCCTTGAAGCTGCTGATCTCCTTTGACATTTTCTCTATTAAATTTTGGCCCTGTCTGATCTTGTCTTCATTGACCATCTGCATGTCAGCCTGACGTTTGATCTCACTAATGTCTGCTTCAGATTTGGACTGAAGCTCCTCGTATTTAGCCTTCATGTCGTCCAGCTCTTGTTGGAGTGCTCTGTTTTGTCTTTTAATTCCTCAATCCTTGACATGAACGCTCGCTCTGTGGCAATATGATCTACCTTCACTGTGTCTAAGTCCTCTTGCAGCTGCTGTTTTGTTTCGCTGTCCACCTCGGAATCGATAATGCAGGGCTGAGAGTCTCTGGATTGTTGCCCTTTTCAATTGCCTGTAGTTTTTTCTTCAACTCGATGCTCCTGCCGATGAAAATCTCCTTAAGAGCTCTCTGCCTCTCTACCTCAGCTTTGTTTCCTCCAGTTTTGTTTGGGTGTC
>NC_045685.1:24813606-24933376 GCF_003331165.1 Xiphophorus hellerii
GTCCAGCTTTTGGTTCTGCTCAAATAATTTTGCTTTCTCCATTTTTAAAAGAGAGGCAAGTCGTTGTATCTCTATGTGGAAATCAAAGGGAGGAGGTCTGTTCCCTACCCACCCATACTGACGTCCTTTGGCTATCTCACTGATGGAACAATTTTGGCATTGATGTGCCATGTTTTGACAAAATAATACTTGTTCAAATCAGTCGGCTAACAATCTCACTGTAAAAGCGCTTTGCGTGCGTCTGAACTCCTCAGTAGTGCAGCAAGCAATGACAAGAAGGTAGAAGTTTGTTACATAGATAGAGAGCTGATGACATCACAAGCATGACTCTAGTTGTGACATCACAGATTTTTCCTTCATCTTTGGAATGTGTTACCATTGGTTACACTGTCTATGTTGTTATACAAGCAGTTTATGGAGAGACGTTTTTTTTGGCAATATTTACATAAAATGTGTGAATTTAGATTTCCAGATTTGTTTCATTGTGTCCAATGAAACATAAAACCTTTCAAACGTTTTCACACACTCACACTTTTACAAACCTGAAAACTGCAAAGAAAAATGAAACTCTCCTTTAAATCTTTGTTTTAATATGTAGCGTCGCTGCTGGCTATCTGTTTGTATTGGGACTTTTTTGTCCTCCTCTGTGATTCTGTACATTCATTTTCGCGTTTAGATGTTTTCCTGTTGGCCTTTCTTTAAACCCCTCAAGAGGCTCGGCAGCACAAACACTCAGCGATGATCGAGATCAGCGGGAGCTTACATCCATCAATCAGTTCTTGGTCCATTAAGTCCCCACAGAAATATTATCTGTTTCTTTTTGTCTTTTTTTTTACTCTTGGTTTTGTGCTGCTTCTGTCTGCTGTCTCTCTTTGGATCCGTTTGGCCTGAGGTACCGGCTCTCCAGAACTAATCTAGACAAAAGTTTTCTCTTTTGTGATGTGATTAAAAAAAATGCCTCAAAGTCTTTTGTATTATTATTATTATTATTTGCTCTACAGAGCTAAAGCTGGTTGAATAATCTGTTGGTCTCCTTTCTTCCTTTTGTAGAGATATTTGATATTTGAGAGATAAGACACGCCGTGTCTTCCATTTTGTTGACCCCAGTAAAGGTTCCTCATTTCTGCCTGCTACTATGATTGAAGTCTGAGTTCTCCAGCAATCAGTGCAGAACGATTACCAATGAAACATGCAGCAGGAGATCTCTCACCTGTGCAACAACACCGGCTGTTTTACCTGGAGGTTGATACTGATGGAGCTGACAGTCTATGAAGCAACACTGACCTGAAACATAAAATATGCTGCTATAATTGGAACTCTATAATGTAATCTCAGTAAATATGTTTTATACTATGTCTGTTTTATAAACTATCGTATCCGTAATAAAAACAGATAGGTTGCTGAATCTAGCTGATGGGTCGGTCCCGAATGTTTGGGCTGTTAGAGTCGGTTCTTTGAATTGAACCATGGGAACCGGCTCCTAGAGCCGTTCTTCATTATGAGGGCCGGGGCTGCAAACACAGTTCCTACCCAACTCTTCAAACCGCACAGTGATCGATCTGCACAGGTGCTGTGAGGAACAAAAGACAATTTTAACTCTGTTTCTCGTCCAGTAGCATAAACACTGAAATTAAGAAACCACAATCCCTGAATTAGGAGGGAATGTGGGGCAAATGTGATGAAAGATTTGCATTATTACTAAACTTCTATCACTGCTGACTATTCTATCACAACCCTGATTATTATTCATCATATAATCTGACAATTACAGTTTCCGTGACGCCAGTTTAAGGAAGTACACGGACAGTGAAGGCAATCTTACACTGAAAACTCATGAAACACTTTCACAGTTTACTGATGAGACTGGTTAAACATCGCTGTATCTGAAAACTATTTAAACATCCAGACATCCATCCATTTTCTGTTCACCCTTTGTCCTTAGTCGGGTCGGGAGGGTTGCCGGCGCCCATCTCCAGCTAGGTTCCGGGCGAGAGGCGGGGTTCACCCTGGACAGGTCGCCAGTCTGTCGCAGGGCACTATTTAAACAATCAGCTCAAATTATAAATATTAAATAATCACTGGTTGGCTGTAAGGGCCAGCAGATTCTACTCTGCTAGCCGTAAAAAAATAAAAATAGTAAAAATCTCAATTATGTTTAATTTAAGCTATAATTTAACTTTTATTCTACAAATTAGTTGCTTATTGGTGTCATTGAGGTTTAATTTCCTACTTTAAAAAGTGCCTTAAACGCATCTCATATCGTTCTAAGTATTTAAAATACTTAAATATCAACTTTGACCTGGACTGTTTACTATTCATCATATAATATCTAAATTACAGTTTGTGATCCGTGACAGTCTTATCTTTACTCGTACTGGTTAAAGATTATGTTTTAAACCAGATTGTTTTCCAGCTTGTTTTCCTTAAACCAGTTTTTTGTTTTAATTCTCAGTCGTATTTGTACTTAAGATCCCCATCAGTATCCCATTAGATACTGAAGTTAAAGAGGGGAACACATTCAGACAGGATTAATTTCTGTGCATTTCAGTTTTCATGGAGTTCTGTACCATGTAGAATAATTGAGTTTAGCTTTTATTTGAAGTTTCTGTGTATGACTGGATGTAAAATACTTTAGAAATGAAAGCAGTGAAATGTTCTTGTTTTTCCATAAATAAAACTCTGATGTTTGTTTGAAAGAAATCTCAAAAAAATATACACTAGTATTTTGAGCAGAATATGCTTTTTAATAACTGTAGATTTGAATAAATATTGATGGATTATTCATTGATTGTCATCGTCATTAACTGTTGCCATATTTTTAAATGTCAGCTTTAAGTAAAGCATCTAAAGATCCTTGCAATAACAGTAAAACATGAGTTTTTACACAAATTGAATTTTTTCATTTCCTCAATATCAGAATTTAAGACAGTTTTTAAAAAAGGTCATATTCAATATATTTAGCAAATTAAAAGTATTTTTTTATCAATTAGACTGATTTAGTATGAAATAAATGAACCTTTTATTAATGTTGTAAGATATTTAATATAACTTTATGTTGAGAGGAGGCTCAAAGTGGAAAATTCAAAGGGGAACTAAAAATCGTTTACAGTTTCTTCAGTGCAGCCAAAGTGAAACACACAGGAAGCTACGGAGCTCACGAGGTAGCATTAGCTCCTCTTAGAAGGTATATTTCCGTGTTTTCAGTGAAACTGTCTTCAGTTCCGCCTCAGAGAGAGTTTATCAACGAGCAGGTAACTCCTGCTGGAGAAACATTCACAGAGTGGAAAGAAATCAACGTTAAGATGGAGGAAAAGATGGAGGATCAGCGCAGACTGATGGATTTTACCCGGATACCGAGGATCATCTTACACCGGATAGGTACGAAACACCTTCATGTTTTACTGATTAATCAGGTTTAAGAAAGACGAAGCTGAAGTTGGTTTCCAATTCAAGCTTCCGATTCGGGAAATGGCTAAAGGGCGATTCCACCTATTTTTTCCTTCCGCATGTTTAATCGACTCTAGTTTAAAAACTACAACACCCAGACTCTTCAAACCTGGACTGGAGTATTCTGCTCTAATAGCAGAATATTTAAACCCAGGGGCGATTCTAGGATCTGACCTTTAGGGGTCCTTAGCCCCCAGCAGTGCTAAGGACCAAGAGAAGTTATTTGTTGGTGCATTTTTATAAACTTCACTGCTTATTTACATACATTCACATAAGAAATTAAATAGTTTTGTCCAACTAAAACCGTTAACAACTACATACAGGTCTGGAAAAAATGAAGAGACCACTGCACTAAACCCCATTGAAAACCTCCTGGTTATTCCACCAAATATTGATTTCTGAACTCTTCCTGAGTTAAAACATTTGTTTTGTTGTTTCTAAATGAATATGAACTAGTTCTCTTTGCTTTATTCAAGCTCTGAAAGCACTGCATTTTTAAATTATTTTGACCTTTTCTCATTTTCTGAAAATAAACACAAAGTTTTTGCTCGGAATTTCAGAGACATGTCAGTAGTTCAACAATCTTCATTTTATTTAAACATGTACCTATACAGTGAACCCTCGTTTTTCTCGGGGGTTGTGTTCCCAAAAGAACCCATGATAGGCGAAATCCGTGAAGCATTTACCTTTATTTTTTACAATTTTTATAAAGCATAATTACCGTATTTTCCGCACTATAAGGCGCACCACATTATAAGGCGCACCTTCAATGAATGGCCTATTTTAAAACTTTTTTTATATATAAGTTGCACCATGTTTAAGGCGCATAGAATAGACGCTACAGTAGAGGCTGGAGTTACGTTATGCATCCATTAGATGGAGCTGCGCTAAAGGGAATGTCATCAAAATAGTCAAATAGACTTAGACTGACTTTATTGTCATTTTGTATGCACAGGGTTTATACAGAACGAAATTTCGTTGCATACGGCTCAGGACAATGTTTTGAGGTTCCAATGTTGTGAGGTTACTCCAGAATAAAATAAAATACAGTATAAAATATGAATATAAATATGAATATAAAATATAAAGTGCAGGACTGACAGTAAAATGGAAGTTATTTAGCTCTGTACATGTGCAAGGTATGAAGTGGAGACCAGATTTTGAGTGCAGTCCAGTTAAGAGTTCAGCAGTCTGATGGCAAGTGGGAAAAAGCTGTTTCGGAACCTGGTGGACCTGCACCGGATGCTGCGGAACCTCTTTCCAGAGCCAGAAAAAAATCCTGTTTTTATCCAACAAAATATTAATAGTAAACTTCCTTGTTTGATTGACATTTAAAGGCTTTTGTTTTGTCTTTTTGTCCAGATCTCCCACAATGTTGTGTGTGTAAAGAGGAGGAGGTTCTCAATGAAACAGAACCACAGAGGAACCAACTCATCTCTCATGGCTCTGCAGAAACTGAGAACCAAAATCAGGAAGGAATCAATTCTGAAGACCCGGGAAAAAAGAGAAAGGAAGAACAAAAACAAAAGGAGAAATATGAGAAAACCAAAGAGCAGAAAGGCAGAACTGACACTTCAAAACAAAAAAAGCACAAAAATGCTCACGCAGGGCAAAAATTATATTCTTGTAAAATTTGTGATAAAACCTTTTCTCGAAACGATATCTTGCTGAGGCACAGAAGAATTCACAGATATGAGCGGCCTTTTTCTTGTGGGACTTGTGGAAAGAGTTACAGTAACAGAGGGACTTTAACTCATCACATGAGAATTCACACAGGTGAGAAGCCTTTCTCCTGTGGGTCTTGTGGAAGAAGTTTCTCCCTAAAAACTAATTTAAATGTTCACATGAGAATTCACACAGGTGAGAAGCCTTTCTCATGTAGGACCTGTGGAAAGAGTTACAGTGAAAGAGGGCCTTTAACTCGGCACATTAGAATTCACACAAGTGAGAAGCCTTTCTCCTGTGGATCCTGTGGAAAGAGTTTCTCTCGAAAGGACGCTCTAAATGTCCACATGATAACTCACACAGATGAGAAGCCTTTCTCTTGTGGGTCTTGTGGAAGAGGTTTCTCCCTAAAAACTCATTTACATGTTCACATGAGAATTCACGCAGGTGAGAATACTTTCTCTTGTGGGACTTGTGGAAAAGGTTTCTCTCGGAAAGGCCATGTAAATGCTCATATGAAACTTCACACAGGTGAGAAGCCCTTCTCATGTGAGACCTGTGGAAAGAGTTTCTCTCGAAAGGACGCTCTAAATGTCCACATGATAACTCACACAGATGAGAAGCCTTTCTCTTGTGGGTCTTGTGGAAGAAGTTTCTCTCAAAAAACTTATTTAAATGCTCACATGAGAATTCACACAGGTGAGAAGCCTTTCTCTTGTGGGATCTGTGGAAAAAGTTACAGTAAAAAATGGACTTTAACTCATCACATGAGAATTCACACAGGTGAGAAGCCTTTCTCTTGTGGGATCTGTGGAAAAAGTTACAGTAAAAAATGGACTTTAACTCATCACATGAGAATTCACACAGGTGAGAAGCCTTTCTTCTGTGGATCCTGTGGAAAGAGTTTCTCTCGAAAGGACTTTCTAAATGTCCACATGATAACTCACACAGATGAGAAGCCTTTCTCTTGTGGGACTTGTGGAAGAAGTTTCTCTCAAAAAACTCATTTAAATGTTCACATGAGAATTCACACAGGTGGGAAGCCTTTCTCTTGTGGGTCTTGTGGAAGAAGTTTCTCTCAAAAAGGTTCTTTAAATGTTCACATGAGAATTCACACGGGTGAGAGGCCTTTCTCTTGTGGGACTTGTGGAAAACGTTTCTCTCAAAAAGGTGATTTAAATGTTCACATGAGAATTCACACGGGTGAGAAGCCTTTCTCATGTGGGAGCTGTGGAAAAAGTTACAGTAACAGAAGTTATTTATCTCGTCACATGAAGACTCACTCTGATGAGAAGCCATAGGTCCAAAACAGATCCGATCCTATTTGGCATCTAATCTTATGGAAAATCTGGTCAGATGATGTAAACAGCAAGTTGAACATATTAAAGTCAACAGATTCTTCCAGGCTGCTAGTGATTCACTGTGATTGTGTCTTTCACTGTCTGACCAACATAAACCTGAGGTCTTCTTTTGCCTAGCAGCTTGTTTTCCTTAATCCAGTTTTTTGTTTTAATTCTCAGTCGTATTTGTACTTAAGATCCCCATCAGTATCCCATTAGATACTGAAGTTAAAGAGGGGAACACATTCAGACAGGATTAATTTCTGTGCATTTCAGTTTTCATGGAGTTCTGTACCATGTAGAATAATTGAGTTTAGTTTTTATTTGAAGTTTCTGTGTATGACTGGATGTAAAATACTTTAGAAATGAAAGCAGTGAAATGTTCTTGTTTTTCCATAAATAAAACTCTGATGTTTGTTTGAAAAAACCTCTAAAATAATTTTGATCTGGTCAGATTTTGATTTAGAGCTAACCACAGAGAGGTTTTTATGTTCCCAAATGTTTGTCATTGTTACACTTTGCTATGAGAAGCAAAGTATATTATTAAAAAGGTATGTTAAAATATACACTAGTATTTTGAGCAGAATATGCTTTTTAATAACTGTTGATTTGAATAAATATTGATGGATTATTCAGTGATTGTCATCGTCATTAACTGTTGCCATATTTTTAAATGTCAGCTTTAAGTAAAGCATCTAAAGATCCTTGCAATAACAGTAAAACATGAGTTTTTACACAAATTGAATTTTTTTCATTTCCTCAATATCAGAATTCAAGACAGTTTTCAAAAAATGTCACATTCATTACATTTTACCACATTAAAAGTATTTTTCATCAATTAGACTGATTTAATATTCTAATCTCAAATGTAATGTTTTCATTAGTTATTAATTAATTCTGCATTGTCAGAAACTACATCTTTATGGACGTTTCATGCACCTTTCAGTTACTGTATCCAGAGATAACATTGCAGACGATCTACAATACTGTAATGTGACACAAAAACAAGTCAGAAATATCTTTTGCATTTGAAGGATATTTTTTAAAAACCCATCAAAAATCCATAAATTAATCAACTCGCCCAATGCTTTCTGTTGTTAAGAGCTTTGGATTAATGATCCTTTTCAGTTTTGTTGTCAATCAAATTGTTGATTTTATGGCTGTAATTAAAGTGATCTGTCTTATAAAAATATCAGACATAAAAACAGGCCAAGAATTTTTCAAAATAACCAGAAGACTTTTATTGTTTTGATGGCTTTAGTTAAAGTGATCTGTCTTGGTCTCACATCTTGTCTCTTCAGTGACCTTTCATGTTTTCACTACTTTTTTGGCAACATGAACCTTTTTTTCACAACACAGTCAGTTATTCTCCATCTTTACAAGTCAAAACAACGAATCTCTGCGCTCCTCTATAAAATATGTATTTATTTACTGTTAACTTCAAGACTGAATCACAAAATACAAAACTAGAAAATTCCTGAAGAAATTTAACCGGGGCCTGCCAAAATGTGCCCGTCGGTTTGGACCCAGCGTTCTGATGCTAAAAATTAGCATCAATGCTAAAGAAACCTGCAATGTAATCAATAGCATGTGGAGAGTAACAAGCATGTTGATTAACATGGTCTTGCACCATTCAGTATGTTAATATTAATGTATAATCTAAAATGAGCCAAAATGCTAATGTAAGCCTAAATGCTGTCAGTAGCATGTGGGCTATCATTAGAATGTTGTTTTAGATTGACTTCCTACATTCAGTGTCCTAAACATGGATAATAATTAAGAAAAATAGCTAAAATCTTATTTTAGGGAAAATGCTTAACCTGAGAGAAAAAGATAATGCAGGCTAATATTATTGCACCACCTATGGCCTTAATTTAACCATAGAGGAATATTAAGGCTTTTATTTTGAAATTTTCAGTAAGCTTCATTTTAAATGTCCAAACTAATTCCATGAGTAACATTGATCTAGGGGCTGCACAGTGGCGCAGTTGATAGCACTGTTGCCTTGCAGCAAGAAGGTCCTGGGTTCGATTCCCGGCCGGGGTCTTTCTGCATGGAGTTTGCATGTTCTCCCTGTGCATGCATGGGTTCTCTCCGGGTACTCCGGCTTCCTCCCACAGTCCAAAAACATGACTGTTAGGTTAATCGGTCTATCTAAATTCTCCACACACACCCTAGGGGTGTGTGTGTGTGAATGTTTGTCCTGTATGTCTTTGTGTTGCCCTGCGACAGACTGTCCAGGGTGACCCCGCCTCCCACCTGGAACGTAGCTGGAGATAGGCACCAGCAACCCTCCCGACCCCATTAGGGACAAGGGTGAACAGAGGATGGATGGATGAATGGAACGTTCATGTAAAAAATACACAAATGTAATGAGTAAGCTTAATTTTAAATCAGTTATAAAACACCCAAAACACAAGTAGTTCTAAAGGCCAGCTCAGTCCTCCTCTGTAGTAACTGACAGTTCCACCATGTTTGTAGTTCTGACATTCAGCTCAGACCTCTTTTGTAGGCACTGAGTGTCCGCCATGTTGTAGTCCTAACCTTCAGTCATTGTAGTTCTAAAGAGCAGCTGTTGTGTGAGTGTGAGACAGAAAGGTGGAAAAGAATTATATCTTTGTGAGACACCTAGTCAGTTTTTATTTAAAAAAGCAGTCCGAACAACTCCTTCCCGTTCGGGAACCGTGATACGTATTCGAAAACCGTTTGAAGAGTATGAGAGGGCTATTTGTCGCCCGCGATTAATATCTCTACCTCACTCTCAGTAATAACAGTGATGAGACATAGATGGTGTGCGCCGAGCTCTGAAATTTTTCAGAAATACATGGAAGTGAATCTGGGAGAGCGTCAGTTACCCTGCCGCATGATTTCGCTCTGAAGCACCTTGACAGAAAACCGTAAGCCCTAGAGAAATTTTGAAAACATTTTACCGGAGCAGGCATGCGTATCGATGTCATGACCGAGTTTGACACCAATCGGGCGATATTTGTGGGCGTGACGGCGATTTCTAAATTGTTTTGGGGTCAAAAATCCACTTCATTTCTCACTCTAATGGGGCAGCAGTTGGTTTCAGTTATGCTCTGTGTTTCTGCAGTTGGAAATTTTGCTCGTTTTTAGCTTTTTACGTCGCCATCGTAACTCCGATTCCCAATAACAGTAATAGCTAAATGCCGGGATTGAGCCGCACGTTTTGATACCACTTAGACTGTTTTACAAGCTAAAACAATCACAACAATTCTCTGCGTTCCTCTATAATATATGTAGCCATTTACTGTTTAACTTCAAAACTGAATCACAAAATACAAAACTATAATATTAGACTCTGTTTCACAAGCTGAAACGATCACACACAAGAAATTAAAATACCATCTAATATGGTTCTTTTGTAAGATAAAAAGTATTTTCTGATAACTGACTCCAAGCTCACATTTTTAAGTAATTCTTTTTTTCATTAGTGTCAGTATGATGTATTATTCTAATCATAAATGCTGTGTTTCCATTAAATGTGGAAAATCCTCATAATTAACAGAAATAAAAGGCTTGGAAACATCCGTGTGTTTGTGTAATTACTTTAATACTGTGTTTCACTCACTGAAATATATAAACCTTTTATTAATGTTGTAAGATATTTAATATAACTTTATGTTGAGAGGAGGCTCAAAGCGGAACATTCAAAGGGGAACTAAAAATCGTTTACAGTTTCTTCAGTGCAGCCAAAGTGAAACACACAGGAAGCTACGGAGCTCACGAGGTAGCATTAGCTCCTCTTAGAAGGTAGTTTGAAAACAGGTTTGGTGTTTTCGGTAAATATTTCCGTGTTTTCAGTGAAAATGTCTTCAGTTCCGCCTCAGAGAGAGTTTATCAACGAGCAGGTAACTCCTGCTGGAGAAACATTCACAGAGTGGAAAGAAATCAACGTTAAGATGGAGGAAGAGATGGAGGATCAGCGCAGACTGATGGATTTTACCCGGATACCGAGGATCATCTTACACCGGATAGGTACGAAACACCTTCATGTTTTACTGATTAATCAGGTTTAAGAAAGACGAAGCTGAAGTTGGTTTCCAATTCAAGCTTCCGATTCGGGAAATGGCTAAAGGGCGATTCCACCTATTTTTTCCTTCCGCATGTTTAATCGACTCTAGTTTAAAAACTACAACACCCAGACTCTTCAAACCTGGACTGGAGTATTCTGCTCTAATAGCAGAATATTTAAACCCAGGGACGATTCTAGGATCTGACCTTTAGGGGTCCTTAGCCCCCAGCAGTGCTAAGGACCAAGAGAAGTTATTTGTTGGTGCATTTTTCTAAACTTCACTGCTTATTTACATACATTCACATAAGAAATTTAATAGTTTTGTCCAACTAAAACCGTTAACAACTTCATACAGGTCTGGAAAAAATGAAGAGACCACTGCACTAAACCCCATTGAAAACCTCCTGGTTATTCCACCAAATATTGATTTCTGAACTCTTCCTGAGTTAAAACATTTGTTTTGTTGTTTCTAAATGAATATGAACTAGTTCTCTTTGCATTATTCAAGGTCTGAAAGCACTGCATTTTTAAATTATTTTGACCTTTTCTCATTTTCTGAAAATAAACACAAAGTTTTTGCTTGGAATTTCAGAGACATGTCAGTAGTTCAACAATCTTCATTTTATTTAAACATGTACCTATACAGTGAACCCTCGTTTTTCTCGGGGGTTGTGTTCCCAAAAGAACCCATGATAGGCGAAATCCGTGAAGCATTTACCTTTATTATTTACAATTATTATAAAGCATAATTACCGTATTTTCCGCACTATAAGGCGCACCACATTATAAGGCGCACCTTCAATGAATGGCCTATTTTAAAACTTTTTTCATATATAAGTTGCACCGTGTTTAAGGCGCATAGGATAGACGCTACAGTAGAGGCTGGAGTTACGTTATGCATCCATTAGATGGAGCTGCGCTAAAATTCATGTCATCAAAATAGTCAAATAGGTCAGTCAAACTTTATTAATAGATTACTGTTGTGGATAAAATACTATTTCCAAGCACTGTTCAGGTGAAATCACTCATTCAGGTTTATTCATATATTGTGCACAATGCAGAGAGCTTGTAGGACAGTCAGTAATGAAGCAGGTCTGGATGAAAAGCTCTGTCAGGCAGAGAAACACATGAGTTTTATACCAAGGATAAAGATTTAACAACAAGAGGTGAGACAGTCTGGTTGTGATGCAGCTGTAGAAAACAACTTCCAACCTTCTACATGTAACCCAAATAGTTCTTTTGGTGAAAGTTCACAATAATTCATATAACATGACTAGCAGATGTGACCTTAATGTAATTTTTCCATCACATTTCCCCCCTTTTGATTCTAAATAAATATGATAATATTTAATATTAATCAACACACATTTCCCTCCTCAGTCATAAGACATAACACAACAGTATCCTGGAAGATGTAACAAAAACAACTAAACACATATACACAAGATACGAAAAACCTACCGGCATTCACCTGTTCAACCCTATAACAATATGACTGTGTTTGGTAGGAAAAGTTATCTTGCAGCCCCTCCTTGCCAGGGAGGCGGTCCTCTATATGTTCTGTCCAGGAAAAGTGTGGAGGTATCATACCAATGATTGAAGACATAAAAACCCAAGAAACAATAATAAAGAAAATGAAAATGTAACACAAAAGCTAATTAAGGAGGAGAAAAAAAATTACAATAAAAAAAAAAACATTTAAAAGGAAAAACAAACAAAAATCAACGTCAAAACAAAACCCCAAGCTTAATAGAAAATTTATATCTAATCGAATAAATCAATCTAAACCACATCACAACAACAATCCATAATCATGAAATACCTTACTCCAACTAAACTTAAAAAGAGAAAAAAAACTAAAATGAAAAAAAAGATTTCATTTCCAGATCAAATGAAAAATAAAATCAAAATATAAAATGCATATTTAGAACATGCAGAAAGGATAGGCATTTGTTTTTGTGAAACAGACATTTCAGTGAATTGCAAAGCAGTATAGGAAAGCTAGGATACTAGCCTGAAAATATCAATGATTAACACTACTTAAAGACAAAAAACAAACAAAAAAACCCAAAACAAACGTTACACTGAAGGAAATCTTACAGCGAATGCAGTTTACTGGAGAGACTGGTTAAACATCGCTGTATCTGAAAACTATTTAAACAATCTGCACAAATGATAAATATTAAATACTCACTGGTTAGCTGTAAGGGCCACAGGTTCTTCTCTGCTAGCCCTAAAAAAATAAAAACAGTAAAAGTCTCAATTATGTTTAATTTTAGCTAGAATTTAACTTTTATTCTACAAATTAGTTGCTTATTGGTGTCATTGAGGTTTAATTTCCTACTTTAAAAAGTGCCTTAAACGCATCTCATATCGTTCTAAGTATTTAAAATAGTTGGAAAGATCAACTTTGACCAGGACTGTTTACTATTCATCATATAATATCTAAATTACAGTTTGTGATCCGTGACAGTCTTATCTTATAAAAAATGTCTGTACTCCAGCTTTTAGTTTATGTATTCATCTTCAGTGAGTTTAATAGATGAACTCTCACCTTGCCCCATACCTGTCAAGCTGTAGGTTTGAGAATATGGGAAATGTCGCTTGGATTTGGGGGAGAGGAGGCAAACGAAGGAACGTAAGATGGGGGTGGAGGGGAGGAAATGGACCAGGAGACAGACAAAGTCCAGGGGGGAGGGCCCATTGCATTAAATAAATGACTTAAATAATTTATATCATTGTCCATTTTCACCTTTCATATTTAATCTTCCAAAGTGTCCAACATTCATGTCAAATATTTTCAATAGGATCATTTTGCCATTATTTTCTGCATGTTAACAACAATCACCCCACTGTTACCAATTCTGCTGCGAATCGCAGGAAAGTAAAGGCTGAGATTTAGTCGTGCTTTTGAAAGTGTGTGTTGAGTGTGTGAGTGGAGCAATGTCTGACAATATCAGTGGGTCAAGATTTGAAAGCACTTTAGGGCTTTGCTTTAGAGATTTTATGTCATTCTTTAATGTGATATATATCCTGAAGCTACATAGAGGAAGAAAACTTTTTGTAATATTTGAATGGAAGCCACTAGATTAAGCCACTAAGTTAAGCTATCACCATCTTGTTTGGTCACCTGGAGGTCCATAATATCATATTTCGACTCACATCTAGTTCCATTCTGGTCAGAAGAACCTCATTGGTTGAGTTAATGTTCATTCTTGTAAGATTGCGATTTTAGAATAACCCTCCAAAAATCCTGTTTTTATCCAACAAAATATTAAAATGAAGACTTCCTTGTTTGATTGACATTTAAAGGCTTTTGTTTTGTCTTTTTGTCCAGATCTCCCACAATGTTGTGTGTGTAAAGAGGAGGAGGTTCTCAATGAAACAGAACCACAGAGGAACCAACTCATCTCTCATGGCTCTGCAGAAACTGAGAACCAGAATCAGGAAGGAATCAATTCTGAAGACCCAGGAAAAGAGAGAAAGGAAGAACAAAAACAAAAGGAGAAATATGAGAAAACCAAAGAGCAGAAAGGCAGAACTGACACTTCAAAACAAAAAAAGCACAAGAAAGCGCACGCAGGTCAAAAATTATATTCTTGTAAAATTTGTGATAAAACCTTTTCTCGAAACGATATCTTGCTGAGACACAGAAGAATTCACAAAGATGAGCGGCCTTTTTCTTGTGGGACTTGTGTAAAGAGTTACAGTGAAAGAGGGACTTTAACTCATCACATGAGAATTCACACAGGTGAGAAGCCCTTCTCATGTGGGACCTGTGGAAAGAGTTACAGTGAAAGAGGGCCTTTAACTCGGCACATGAGAATTCACACAGGTGAGAAGCCTTTCTCCTGTGGATCCTGTGGAAAGAGTTTCTCTCGAAAGGACGCTCTAAATGTTCACATGATAACTCACACAGATGAGAAGCCTTTCTCTTGTGGGTCTTGTGGAAGAAGTTTCTCTCAAAAAGGTTATTTAAATGTTCACATGATAACTCACACAGATGAGAAGCCTTTCTCTTGTGGGTCTTGTGGAAGAAGTTTCTCTCAAAAAGGTTATTTAAATGTTCATATGAAAATTCACACAGGTGAGAGGTTTTTCTCTTGTGTGACTTGTGGAAAAAGTTTCACACAAAAACAACATTTATCTTATCACCTGAAAATTCACACAGGTGAGAAGCCTTTCGCTTGTGGGATCTGTGGACAGAGTTTCTCTCGAAAGGACGCTCTAAATGTTCACATGATAACTCACACAGATGAGAGGCCTTTCTCTTGTGGGTCTTGTGGAAAACGTTTCTCTCAAAAAGGTTATTTAAATGTTCACATGAGAATTCACACGGGTGAAAGGCCTTTCTCTTGTGGGACTTGTGGAAAAAGTTTCACACAAAAACAACATTTATCTTATCACCTGAAAATTCACACAGGTGAGAAGCCTTTCGCTTGTGGGATCTGTGGAAAGAGTTACAGTGAAAAACATACTTTAACTCATCACATGAGAATTCACACAGGTGAGAAGCCTTTCACTTGTGGTGTCTGTGGAAAGAGTTACAGTGAAAAACGTACTTTAACTCATCACATGAGAATTCACACAGGTGAGAAGCCTTTCTCTTGTGGGTCGTGTGGAAAACGTTTCTCTCAAAAAGGTGATTTAAATGTTCACATGAGAATTCACACGGGTGAGAAGCCTTTCTCTTGTGGGTCTTGTGGAAAAAGTTTCACTCAAAAAGAACATTTATCTTATCACCTGAGAATTCACACAGGTGACAAACCTTTCTCTTGTGGGACTTGTGGAAAAAGTTTCACCCTGAAAACAACTTTAAATGATCATATGACAATTCACACAGGTGAGAAGCCATTCTCATGTTGGAGCTGTGGAAAAAGTTACAGTAACAGAAGTAATTTATCTCGTCACATGGAGACTCACTCTGATGAGAAGCTATAGGTCCAAAACAGATCCGATCCAATTTGGCATCTAATCTTATGGAAAATCTGGTCAGATGATGTAAACAGCAAGTTGAACATATTAAAGTCAACAGATTCTTGCAGGCTGCTAGTGATTCACTGTGATTGTGTCTTTCACTGTCTGACCAAGATAAACCTGAGGTCTACTTTTGCCTAGCAGCTTGTTTTCCTTAATCCAGTTTTTTGTTTTAATTCTCAGTCGTATTTGTACTTAAGATCCCCATCAGTATCCCATTAGATACTGAAGTTAAAGAGGGGAACACATTCAGACAGGATTCATTTCTGTGCATTTCAGTTTTCATGGAGTTCTGTACCATGTAGAATAATTGAGTTTAGCTTTTATTTGAAGTTTCTGTGTATGATTGGATGTAAAATACATTATAAATGGAATCAGTGAAATGTTCTTGTTTTACCATAAATAAAACTCTATGATGTTTGTTTGAAAGAAATCTAAAAAAAATATACACTAGTATTTTGAGCAGAATATGCTTTTTAATAACTGTTGATTTGAATAAATATTGATGGATTATTCAGTGATTGTCATCGTCATTAACTGTTGCCATATTTTTAAAATGTCAGCTTTAAGTAAAGCATCTAAAGATCCTTGCAATAACAGTAAAACATGAGTTTTTACACAAATTGAATTTTTTTCATTTCCTCAATATCAAAATTTAAGACAGTTTTCAAAAATGTCACATTCATTACATTTTACCACATTAAAAGTATTTTATATTAATTAGACTGATTTATTATTCTAATCTCAAATGTAATGTTGAAAATGAGATCTAGATCTCAACGGGGTTTACCTGATTAAATAAAGAATTATTATTAAAAAGTCTTTGTGATGTTTCAAGAGCCACGGTATCCAGGGTTATGTCAGCATACCACCAAGAAGGACGAACCACATCCAATAGGATTAACTGTGGATGCAAGAGGAAGCTGTCTGAAAGGGATGTTCGGGTGCTAACCCGGATTGTATCCAAAAAACATAAAACCACGGCTGCCCAAATCACGGCAGAATTAAATGTGCACCTCAACTCTCCTGTTTCCACCAAAACTGTCCATCGGGAGCTCCACAGGGTCAATATACACGGCCGGGCTGCTATAGCCAAACTTTTGGTCACTCGTGCCAATGCCAAACGTCGGTTTCAATGGTGCAAGGAGCGCAAATCTTGGGCTGTGGACAATGTGAAACATGTATTGTTCTCTGATGAGTCCACCTTTACTGTTTTCCCCACATCCGGGAGAGTTACGGTGTGGAGAAGCCCCAAAGAAGCGTACCACCCAGACTGTTGCATGCCCAGAGTGAAGCATTGGGGTGGATCAGTGATGGTTTGGGCTGCCATATCATGGCATTCCCTTGGCCCCATACTTGTGCTAGATGGGCGCATCACTGCCAAGGACTACCGAACCATTCTGGAGGACCATGTGCATCCAATGGTTCAAACATTGTATCCTGAAGGAGGTGCCGTGTATCAGGATGACAATGCACCAATACACACAGCGAGATTGGTGAAAGATTGGTTTGATGAACATGAAAGTGAAGTTGAACATCTCCCATGGCCTGCACAGTCACCAGATCTAAATATTATTGAGCCACTTTGGGGTGTTTTGGAGGAGCGAGTCAGGAAACATTTTCCTCCACCAGCATCACGTCGTGACCTGGCCACTATCCTGCAAGAAGAATGGCTTAAAATCCCTCTGACCACTGTGCAGGACTTGTATATGCCATTCCCAAGACAAATTGATGCTGTATTGGCTGCAAAAGGAGGCCCTACACCATACTAATAAGTTATTGTGGTCTAAAACCAGGTGTTTACCTATCTCCTTTTACCAAGGTGTTGAGGGGATCCGTTTTGGTGGCCTTAGGATGTCATCTCTGCTTTTTGCGGATGATGTGGTCCTATTGGCTTCATCAGGTCGTGATCTGCAGCTCTTGCTGGAGCGGTTCGCAGCCGAGTGTGAAGCGGCCTGGATGAGGATCAGTGCCTCCAAATCCGAGGCCATGGTCTTGAGCCGGAAAAGGGTAGAGTGCCTTCTCCGGTTCAGGGGGGGTGTCCTGCTCCAAGTGGAGGAGTTCAAGTATCTTGGGATCTTGTACATGAATGAGGGAAGAAGGGAGCTGGAGATCGACAGGCGGATTGGCGCAGCGTCTGCCGTCAAGCAGGCGCTGTACCGGTCCGTCGTGGTGAAGAAAGAGCTGAGCCAAAAAGCGAAGCTCTCGATTTACCGGTCGATCTACGTTCCCACCCTCATCTACGGTCATGAGATTTGGGTCATGACCGAAAGAACAAGATTGCGGATATAAGCGGCCGAAATGGGTTTTCTCTGTAGGGTGTCTGGGCTCTCCCTTAGAGATAGGGTGAGAAGCTCAGTCATCCGGGAGGGACTCAGTGTAGAGCCGCTGCTCCTTCTCATCGAGAGGAGCCAGTTGAGGCTCGGGCATCTGGCCAGGATGCCTCCTGGACGCCTCCCTGGTGAGGCGTTCCGGGCACGTCCCACCGGGAGGAGGCCCCGGGGAAGACCCAGGACACGCTGGAGGGACTATGTCTCTCGGCTGGGAACGCCTCGGGATTCCCCCGGAGGAGCTGAATTATTCATAGTGGACTCACGGGATTATATTGCATTGTGTAACCCGCAATTAGTAAAGGACTTTTATTTTTGCGGGCCCACTTCCTGTGTTGCCTGAACTCTGCTAACTTATTTAAAGCCACGCCTCCAGTGCGCAGTAAAAGATCCTCACCTGTTCCACTGATTGTGGCTTGCTGTTGGCGTCTTCCTCAGGAATTCCTCCAAAAATCTTTGAACCTATTGATTTGATTGCTGGATGAGTTTGTTATTTGTTAACAGTATTATTTTTTCATGTGGTACTTCTGCTCGATTGCTCATTGGAGGGTTGTTTTATTAGAATCACTGGCATTGTTTACCTGGACCGCCACCAGGATTCTGTTAGTGCTGATTGTGGCTCAGTACGCCCCACTCTCTTCTAAAAGGTAACTTGTTGCTGAATTTTGTGCGCATTCTGACACCTTTACATTGATGCTGAGGCACTGAAGTTTAAGATAAAATTGATCAGAACAGAATGTAGCTACACTTAAGTTGATTTTACGCAGTATATTTATTTATTTATTTATTTTCCTTCCCTCACTCTGCTTGAGTATTTGATGATTAATTTATTTTATTTTTCTTGATTGATATTTTGGAAGTGCACTTTAACTTTAAATTGATTAGTTGAAATATGATAGTTTTGTTTTGTTTTATTTAAATTATGGTTAATTTAACCTGATTGAAATGTTTGTTTAATTATTAGGAATCTAAGTATTGCATTTGCATTTAGTATGCATAAACTAGATGTTTAAATTTAATAATTATTTCCTTTGTATTATATTTGTACATAATTGTTTCTGATAAAACACTTAATGGGTTTTCTGACCTTTTAGGTCGTTTTTTTTTTTTTCACCTGTCGGATCAGATCCTCATCTGGATCGAAAGATGGCGAGCTAGGAATGGACTATGGACTTTATGATTTGGAAATCAATTTATTCTGACTCAATTCTCATGTGTCCCATTGTGTTGTTGTAATTGTATGTTTTTTTATTCAAATCACTTAATATATATTCACCAAAACTAAAAGCACTGCGTCCTGTTTTTTTCACACCTCAGGCTCCTTAAAAGGCCACTCTTCTGATGCTGCTTATGTAGCCGCAGTTAGCTGCCTAGCCCATAACTGTTACAATTGACATGAACATTTTCAGTGTGATTGTGTTTAAACTGAGACTAACTTTCATCCTTCTGAGAATTTATTCTCTAACAATTATATGATCTTTCTACATCAAGTAAAGAAACTATTTCTGATAATATCTTTATAGAAGATCACATCACAATAAAATACTTTTTAACTCTTTTATTATCAGTAAAAAAAAACAAAAAAACATAAATGTTTTGATCATCATGGAGTTGAAGTTTATGTCAACTGCATTCAGTTTATCTAACGTCTTTTTAGCCTCTATTGAAGTATTCCACCATGTTGGCCATTAAGTCCCACTTAGCTTTTCATCTGGACACTTAGTAAAAAATCATAAGCTTGAATTTTTTATCCTGATCTGACTTAGAAACAAACCACATGAATTCTGCAGAATTTTACCACAAAATTAGTTTTGCGGTTCCTTAAGTGACTGAAAAAAAATATGAAAAGAACTAAGCAAAACTGACTTTGTCTCATCCTTCGCCTCTGCCTCTATATTTGAAATTCAGGACAGAGACGGTGTTGTAATTTCCTGCATAAACATTTATGATTCCTGAGAAAGGATC
This sequence comes from Xiphophorus hellerii, assembly GCF_003331165.1. Classification (NCBI taxonomy): domain Eukaryota; kingdom Metazoa; phylum Chordata; class Actinopteri; order Cyprinodontiformes; family Poeciliidae; genus Xiphophorus; species Xiphophorus hellerii. The sequence goes on from NC_045685.1 coordinate 24,833,367, forward strand.
TGAGAACGCAAATCATCCTGAGTAAACAGCAGCAGGCGGGGAACTGTGTTCAGCTCCAAAGGAATCATATCAATCAACGTGTGAACAACAAAAGTGTCCAGTAACGACTTGCTACATGTCAGAATTGGTCAAATATATAATGTTCCAATATGCATCAGCAAATCAACAATTCAGTTCAATGTAAATAGAAATTAAATGTCGTAATATCCAGTATCAAGCAGTCTTCTAAAGACAGTGTTGCCGTCATGGCCTGCTAACTGTTCCAATAGCTAACATTGGAATATTCCAATATTCCAATATGGATTTTTCTATATCTAAATGTGACTGTGCGGTGAAGCTAAAAATTTAACTACTGTAATAATTGGTGCAACAACAGTTACATTTTGTCAGAAATATTTACAAATAAAATATAAATGGGGCATATGGGATCATTTCACCTCCTCTGGGTGTCACAGACACAGAATCTGAGCACCGGCAAGAGGAGCGTTCATATCTACTAGCTGGGGTTTATTTGACTATTTTTATGATTTACTTCATTTGTAAGAAATATGCTATGTAGGAATATATGTGTGTGCCTGTGTTGCATTGTGCGTGTTTGTGTTTGTGTGGGTCAGACACACAACGTGTCCACATTTGTGTGGCTCATAAGCATTGTGTTGATTTTGTGCTCCACTTACATGAAGAGCATTAGGGTTGTGTTTGTGTGAGTCGTGTGGAAATTAGGGCATAAGCAAATTATCACTGATATTTAAGATAAGTTATAATTTGCTTATCTTAGAGATAAGTGAATTATCTCTAAGATAATAAACAAATTATTATGTATCTCTAAGATAAGTAATAATTTGCTTATTATTATCTGTAATAAGTAATAATTTGCTTATTATCTTAGAGATAATTAAATTATCTCTAAGATAATAAGCAAATTATTACATATCTCTAAGATAAGTAATTGTGTGTCTGTAATAATTTGCTCGTCTTAAGCAAATTATTCTCAGGTAAGAGAAGATCCTACATCATGGTCCTGCTGCTGGCCTCTGGTCTGTTGTCTCCTCCCCGACTCTTTGCTCCTTCTATTGTGACAATAAACATTTCTTTAAAATATATCAAAAGCAACAGTGAGAACAACTTTTGCAAAGAAAAAAAACAGGACTGGGTTTATTCCTGGCAACAACTAGCTATCAAGCAATGCAACATGGCTCAACAGCAACAGCAAAGGCCCCTCCTTTTCCAGTTCAGGCATTCGCCTTGTTAGGCCTACGACAAAGATTATTTGCCCACAGCTGATGAAGCCAATAGGACCTCATCACATCTGCAAAAAGCAGAGACGAGATGCTAAGGCCACTAAAACTGATCCCATTAAAAAACCTTGACTGCATCTAGAAACTGGTGGGGAAGAGCAACCTGTGGAGAGCAACCTGTGGAGAGCAACCTGTGGAGAGCAACCTGTGGAGGGCAACCTGTGGAGAGCAACCTGTGGAGGGCAACCTGAAGAGGGCAACCTGTGGAAAGCAACCTGTGGAGAGCAACCTGTGGAGAGCAACCTGTGGAGGGCAACCTGTGGAGGGCAACCTGCAGAGGGCAACCTGCGGAGGGCAACCTATGGAGAGCAACCTGTGGAGAGCAACCTGCGGAGAGCAACCTGTGGAGGGCAACCTATGGAGAGCAACCTGTGGAGAGCAACCTGCGGAGAGCAACCTGTGGAGGGCAACTCTCACTATGTTTCTCTAATCTGAACCATTTGCAAATTCAATTTTCTAGAAATTAATACTACCTTTGTGAGGACAATGTACATTAGTCAATAACCCCAATTTAAATCATTTTTGAAATCCTGGGGGGAACCGGAGCACCCGGAGAAAACCCCACACTAACACGGAGAGAACAGACAAACTCCCACAGAAAGAGGCGCCTGGTTGAGAATGAAGAACGCTTTTCTGTGAAGATGCAGCGCTAACCACTGCATCACCGTGTTGTCCTTTTTTGTTTTTTAGTCTAAAATGTAAAATGTAATTTGGGGTTTTGAAAATGGTTCAGGACTGACCTGGACTCTTTAACTAGTTGCTTGTTTTAGAGGTTTTCTTGCTTTTCTCACCACAAATGTTTCTCCAATCGGAACCGTTTGCAAATTAAATTTTCCAGAAATTAATACTACCTTTTTTGAGGACAATTTACTTTGGTCAATAACCCTAATTTATATGGTTTTGGAAATCTGTGGGAAACCGGAGCACCCGGAGAAAAACCCACGGTCATTTTTTTGGGGGGGGATCTAAAATAAGAAATATATTTTGGGGTTGCAAACGGTTCAGAAATTAAATTTTTTCCTAGTCGCTTGACTCAGAGGCTTTCTTGCTTTTCTTCTTGAACATTTGTGGTTTTCTGAGCCCCAAACAGTGTCGTATCTTCTTCCACACTGATTTTTCCTCGGCGACTGCCCCCACTGGTTCCTGTGACAGATTTTCCACAGAGCGGTCCGTCACGTCCATGGATTCTAAGTTACTCGGCATGTTTTCCATAAAGTCGTTTACCTGGTTGGGAGAGGCATCAGGAACATCAATGTTTTCTGACAGGGTTTCCTCTGTCAGACGGTCCTGATCCATGGACGCAGTGTCAGAAACCTTGTTTTCCGGGGTAGTGTCTTTCTCGTTTGGTTCTTTTTGTCTCTCAGGTGCTAATTCGTGTTTGTGTTGATGATCAGTTTTCATGTTTTCCTGCTGTGAGTTAAGCTCACAGCCGGAGGGAAGTTGTTGAAAAGCAGTCAGTTGTTTTAGGAGACTGTCTTTCTCAGCTTTAAGCTCGGTGATAATCTTCAGGACACTCATCATTTGCTCTGAATAAGTTTTAATCTCTTTATGTATATGCTGCTTAGATGTTTCTAACTGCTGCATTAGAGTCAGAACATTTCCTTCATATCTGGCTTTTAGTTCGTGGTAATTAACTGTTGCGAATTCCAGAACAGATTGCAGATGTTTTATTGCCTTAGTTGATTGCCATTGGAGGAAAGAGATATCTTCTGCATTTTTCTGATTGAGGTTGTCCTTCTCTGCTCTGAGTGCCTTGATGAGCTCAACAAGATCATGCTTGGTTTTTTCCAAATTAGCTTCTGTCATATGAGTCAAATCTGCTTCATACCTCAACTTTAGTTCTTCGTATGAACCATTAATCTGCTCCAGTTCTCTCAACAGGTATTTCTCGGATTCCTTGAAGCTGCTGATCTCCTTGGACATTTTCTCTATTAAATTTTGGCCCTGTCTGATCTTGTCTTCATTGACCACCTGCAGGTCAGCCTGACGTTTGATCTCACTAATGTCTGCTTCAGATTTGGACTGAAGCTCCTCGTATTTAGCCTTCATGTCGTCCAGCTCTTGTTGGAGTGCTCTGTTTTTGTCTTTTAATTCCTCAATCCTTGACATGAACGCTCGCTCTGTGGCAATATGATCTATCTTCGCTAGGTCTAAGTCCTCTTGCAGCTGCTGTTTTGTGTGGCTGTCCACCTCGGAATCGATAATTGCTGGGCTGAGAGTCTCTGGATTGTTGCCCTTTTCAATTGCCTGTAGTTTTTTCTTCAACTCGATGTTCCTGCTGAGGAAAATCTCCTTAAGAGCCCTCTGCCTCTCTACCTCAGCTTTTGTTTCCTCCAGTTTTGTTTGGGTATCGTCCAGCTTTTGGTTCTGGTCAAACAATTTTGCTTTCTCCATTTTTAAAAGAGAGCCAAGTCGTTGTATCTCTATGTGGAAATCAAAGGGAGGAGGTCTGTTCCCTACCCACCCATACTGACGTCCTTTGGCTAAATCACTGATGGAACAATTTTGGCTTTGATGTGCCATGTTTTGACAAAATAATACTTGTTCAAATCAGTCTGCTAACAATCTCACTGTAAAAGCGCTTTGCGTGCGTCTGAACTCCTCAGTAGTGCAGCAAGCAATGACAAGAAGGTAGAAGTTTGTTACATAGATAGAGAGCTGATGACATCACAAGCATGACTCTAGTTGTGACATCACAGAGTTTTCCTTCATCTTTGGAATGTGTTACCGTTGGTTACACTGTCTATGTTGTTATACAAGCAGTTTATGGAGAGACGTTTTTTTTGGCAATATTTACATAAAATGTGTGAATTTAGATTTCCAGATTTGTTTCATTGTGTCCAATGAAACATAAAACCTTTCAAACGTTTTCACACACTCACACTTTTACAAACCTGAAAGTTGCAAAGAAAAATGATACTCTCCTTTAAATCTTTGTTTTAATATGTAGCGTCGCTGCTGGCTATCTGTTTGTATTGGGACTTTTTTGTCCTCCTCTGTGATTCTGTACATTCATTTTCGCGTTTAGATGTTTTCCTGTTGGCCTTTCTTTAAACCCCTCAAGAGGCTCGGCAGCACAAACACTCAGCGATGATCGAGATCAGCGGGAGCTTACATCCATCAATCAGTTCTTGGTCCATTAAGTCCCCACAGAAATATTATCTGTTTCTTTTTGTCTTTTTTTTTACTCTTGGTTTTGTGCTGCTTCTGTCTGCTGTCTCTCTTTGGATCCGTTTGGCCTGAGGTACCGGCTCTCCAGAACTAATCTAGACAAAAGTTTTCTCTTTTGTGATGTGATTTAAAAAAATGCCTCAAAGTCTTTTGTATTATTATTATTATTATTTGCTCTACAGAGCTAAAGCTGGTTGAATAATCTGTTGGTCTCCTCCTTTCTTCCTTTTGTAGAAATATTTGATATTTGAGAGATAAGACACGCCGTGTCTTCCATTTTGTTGACCCCAGTAAAGGTTCCTCATTTCTGCCTGCTACTATGATTGAAGTCTGAGTTCTCCAGCAATCAGTGCAGAACGATTACCAATGAAACATGCAGCAGGAGATCTCTCACCTGTGTAACAACACCGGCTGTTTTACCTGGAGGTTGATACTGATGGAGCTGACAGTCTATGAAGCAACACTGACCTGAAACATAAAATATGCTGCTATAATTGGAACTCTATAATGTAATCTCAGTAAATATGTTTTATACTATGTCTATTTTTATAAACTATCGTATCCGTAATAAAAACAGATAGGTTGCTGAATCTAGCTGATGGGTCGGTCCCGAATGTTTGGGCTGTTAGAGTCGGTTCTTTGAATTGAACCATGGGAACCGGCTCCTAGAGCCGTTCTTCATTATGAGGGCCGGGGCTGCAAACACAGTTCCTACCCAACTCTTCAAACCGCACAGTGATCGATCTGCACAGGTGCTGTGAGGAACAAAAGACAATTTTAACTCTGTTTCTCGTCCAGTAGCATAAACACTGAAATTAAGAAACCACAATCCCTGAATTAGGAGGGAATGTGGCCGCATTTTCTGTACTATTTATTTTTCTCATTTTCAGCACTGACCTTACTTGAAGGGAAAACTTAAGGCTTACAAAAACTTTGTATTTTCTGTCCTGGAGGGTATACTAAGAAGCTGGTTCAGTTGTAAAGCAGGTTAAGTTAACCTTGTGCTATAGGTAAAGCACCTAATTTTCTTAACTAAATGATGCCTGCAGGTATATCTATTAGCAGGTTTAATTTTGCCTGCACTTGGTTGGGTACATTATTTTAACTGTATTTGACAAGTTTACCAAAATATAAAAAATGTCATTCAAACTGCATTTGCTTTGTTTTACTTTTTACTTGTACTTTTCATTACATTACTTGAGTACATCCATTTTTACAGTAATTTAAATACTTAAGTACAAGAAGTTTCAGATACTTTAAGACTTTAACTAAAGTAACATTTCAGTCAGTGACTTGGACTTTTACCAAAGTCATATTTTGGAGAGGTACTTGTACTTTTACTTGACTCTGAGATTTCAGTACTTTATACAACACTGGTTGTAAGATATTTAATATAACTTTATGTTGAGAGGAGGCTCAAAGTGGAAAATTCAAAGTGGAACTAAAAATCGTTTACAGTTTCTTCAGTGCAGCCAAAGTGAAACACAAGGGAAACTACGGAGCTCACGAGGTAGCATTAGCTCCTCTTAGAAGGTAGTTTGAAAACAGGTTTGGTGTTTTCGGTAAATATTTCCGTGTTTTCAGTGAAAATATCTTCAGTTCAGCCTCAGAGAGAGTTTATCAACGAGCAGGTAACTCCTGCTGGAGAAACATTCACAGAGTTTAAAGAAATCAACGTTAAGATGGAGGAAGAGATGGAGGATCAGCGCAGACTGATGGATTTTACCCGGATACCGAGGATCATCTTACACCGGATAGGTACGAAACACCTTCATGTTTTACTGATTAATCAGGTTTAAGAAAGACGAAGCTGAAGTTGGTTTCCAATTCAAGCTTCCGATTCGGGAAATGGCTAAAGGGCGATTCCACCAATTTTTTCCTTCCGCATCTTTAATCGACTCTAGTTTAGACATTTCAGTGAATTGCAAAGCAGTATAGGAAAGCTAGGATACTAGCCTGAAAATATCAATGATTAACACTACTTAAAGACAAAAAACAAACAAAAAAACCCCAAAACAAACGTTACACTGAAGGAAATCTTACACCTAATACAGTTTACTGGAGAGACTGGTTAAACATCGCTGTATCTGAAAACTATTTAAACAATCTGCACAAATGATAAATATTAAATACTCACTGGTTGGCTGTAAGGGCCACAGGTTCTTCTCTGCTAGCCCTAAAAAAATAAAAATAGTAAAAGTCTCAATTATGTTTAATTTTAGCTAAAATTTAACTTTTATTCTACAAATTAGTTGCTTATTGGTGTCATTGAGGTTTAATTTCCTACTTTAAAAAGTGCCTTAAATGCATCTCATATCATTCTAAGTATTTAAAATACTTGGAATGATCAACTTTGACCTGGACTGTTTACTATTCATCATATAATATCTAAATTACAGTTTGTAATCCGTGACTGTCTTATCTTATAAAAAATGTCTATACTCCAACTTTTAGTTTATGTATTCATCTTCAGTGAGTTTAATAGATGAACTCTCACCTTGCCCCATACCTGTCAAGCTGTAGGTTTGAGAATATGGGAAATGTCGCCTGGATTTGGGGGAGAGGAGGCGAACGAAGGAACGTAAGATGGGGGTGGAGGGGAGGAAATGGACCAGGAGACAGACAAAGTCCAGGGGGGAGGGCCCATTGCATTAAATAAATGACTTAAATAATTTATATCATTGTCCATTTTCACCTTTCATATTTAATCTTCCAAAGTGTCCAACATTCATGTCAAATATTTTCAATAGGATCATTTTGCCATTATTTTCTGCATGTTAACAACAATCACCCCACTGTTACCAATTCTGCTGCGAATCGCAGGAAAGTAAAGGCTGAGATTTAGTCGTGCTTTTGAAAGTGTGTGTTGAGTGTGTGAGTGGAGCAATGTCTGACAATATCAGTGGGTCAAGATGTGAAAGCACTTTAGGGCTTTGCTTTAGAGATTTTATGTCATTCTTTGATGTGATATATATCCTGAAGCTACATAGAGGAAGAAAACGTTTTGTAATATTTGAATGGAAGCCACTAGATTAAGCCACTAAGTTAAGCTATCACCATCTTGTTTGCTCACCTGGAGGTCCATAATATCATATTTTGACTCGCATCTAGTTCCATTCTGGTCAGAAGAACCTCATTGGTTGAGTTAATGTTCATTCTTGTAAGATTGTGATTTTAGAATAACCCTCCAAAAATCCTGTTTTTATCCAACAAAATATTAAAATGAAGACTTCCTTGTTTGATTGACATTTAAAGGCTTTTGTTTTGTCTTTTTGTCCAGATCTCCCACAATGTTGTGTGTGTAAAGAGGAGGAGGTTCTCAATGAAACAGAACCACAGAGGAACCAACTCATCTCTCATGGCTCTGCAGAAACTGAGAACCAGAATCAGGAAGGAATCAATTCTGAAGACCCAGGAAAAGAGAGAAAGGAAGAACAAAAACAAAAGGAGAAATATGAGAAAACCAAAGAGCAGAAAGGCAGAACTGACACTTCAAAACAAAAAAAGCACAAGAAAGCGCACGCAGGTCAAAAATTATATTCTTGTAAAATTTGTGATAAAACCTTTTCTCGAAACGATATCTTGCTGAGACACAGAAGAATTCACAAAGATGAGCGGCCTTTTTCTTGTGGGACTTGTGTAAAGAGTTACAGTGAAAGAGGGACTTTAACTCATCACATGAGAATTCACACAGGTGAGAAGCCCTTCTCATGTGGGACCTGTGGAAAGAGTTACAGTGAAAGAGGGCCTTTAACTCGGCACATGAGAATTCACACAGGTGAGAAGCCTTTCTCCTGTGGATCCTGTGGAAAGAGTTTCTCTCGAAAGGACGCTCTAAATGTTCACATGATAACTCACACAGATGAGAAGCCTTTCTCTTGTGGGTCTTGTGGAAGATGTTTCTCTCAAAAAGGTTATTTAAATGTTCACATGATAACTCACACAGATGAGAAGCCTTTCTCTTGTGGGTCTTGTGGAAGAAGTTTCTCTCAAAAAGGTTATTTAAATGTTCATATGAAAATTCACACAGGTGAGAGGTTTTTCTCTTGTGTGACTTGTGGAAAAAGTTTCACACAAAAACAACATTTATCTTATCACCTGAAAATTCACACAGGTGAGAAGCCTTTCGCTTGTGGGATCTGTGGACAGAGTTTCTCTCGAAAGGACGCTCTAAATGTTCACATGATAACTCACACAGATGAGAGGCCTTTCTCTTGTGGGTCTTGTGGAAAACGTTTCTCTCAAAAAGGTTATTTAAATGTTCACATGAGAATTCACACGGGTGAAAGGCCTTTCTCTTGTGGGACTTGTGGAAAAAGTTTCACACAAAAACAACATTTATCTTATCACCTGAAAATTCACACAGGTGAGAAGCCTTTCGCTTGTGGGATCTGTGGAAAGAGTTACAGTGAAAAACATACTTTAACTCATCACATGAGAATTCACACAGGTGAGAAGCCTTTCACTTGTGGTGTCTGTGGAAAGAGTTACAGTGAAAAACGTACTTTAACTCATCACATGAGAATTCACACAGGTGAGAAGCCTTTCTCTTGTGGGTCGTGTGGAAAACGTTTCTCTCAAAAAGGTGATTTAAATGTTCACATGAGAATTCACACGGGTGAGAAGCCTTTCTCTTGTGGGTCTTGTGGAAAAAGTTTCACTCAAAAAGAACATTTATCTTATCACCTGAGAATTCACACAGGTGACAAACCTTTCTCTTGTGGGACTTGTGGAAAAAGTTTCACCCTGAAAACAACTTTAAATGATCATATGACAATTCACACAGGTGAGAAGCCATTCTCATGTTGGAGCTGTGGAAAAAGTTACAGTAACAGAAGTAATTTATCTCGTCACATGGAGACTCACTCTGATGAGAAGCTATAGGTCCAAAACAGATCCGATCCAATTTGGCATCTAATCTTATGGAAAATCTGGTCAGATGATGTAAACAGCAAGTTGAACATATTAAAGTCAACAGATTCTTGCAGGCTGCTAGTGATTCACTGTGATTGTGTCTTTCACTGTCTGACCAAGATAAACCTGAGGTCTACTTTTGCCTAGCAGCTTGTTTTCCTTAATCCAGTTTTTTGTTTTAATTCTCAGTCGTATTTGTACTTAAGATCCCCATCAGTATCCCATTAGATACTGAAGTTAAAGAGGGGAACACATTCAGACAGGATTCATTTCTGTGCATTTCAGTTTTCATGGAGTTCTGTACCATGTAGAATAATTGAGTTTAGCTTTTATTTGAAGTTTCTGTGTATGACTGGATGTAAAATACTTTAGAAATGAAAGCAGTGAAATGTTCTTGTTTTACCATAAATAAAACTCTATGATGTTTGTTTGAAAGAAATCTAAAAAAAATATACACTAGTATTTTGAGCAGAATATGCTTTTTAATAACTGTTGATCTGAATAAATATTGATGGATTATTCAGTGATTGTCATCGTCATTAACTGTTGCCATATTTTTAAAATGTCAGCTTTAAGTAAAGCATCTAAAGATCCTTGCAATAACAGTAAAACATGAGTTTTTACACAAATTGAATTTTTTTCATTTCCTCAATATCAAAATTTAAGACAGTTTTCAAAAATGTCACATTCATTACATTTTACCACATTAAAAGTATTTTATATTAATTAGTCTGATTTATTATTCTAATCTCAAATGTAATGTTGAAAATGAGATCTAGATCTCAACGGGGTTTACCTGATTAAATAAAGAATTATTATTAAAAAGTCTTTGTGATGTTTCAAGAGCCACGGTATCCAGGGTTATGTCAGCATACCACCAAGAAGGACGAACCACATCCAATAGGATTAACTGTGGATGCAAGAGGAAGCTGTCTGAAAGGGATGTTCGGGTGCTAACCCGGATTGTATCCAAAAAACATAAAACCACGGCTGCCCAAATCACGGCAGAATTAAATGTGCACCTCAACTCTCCTGTTTCCACCAAAACTGTCCATCGGGAGCTCCACAGGGTCAATATACACGGCCGGGCTGCTATAGCCAAACTTTTGGTCACTCGTGCCAATGCCAAACGTCGGTTTCAATGGTGCAAGGAGCGCAAATCTTGGGCTGTGGACAATGTGAAACATGTATTGTTCTCTGATGAGTCCACCTTTACTGTTTTCCCCACATCCGGGAGAGTTACGGTGTGGAGAAGCCCCAAAGAAGCGTACCACCCAGACTGTTGCATGCCCAGAGTGAAGCATGGGGGTGGATCAGTGATGGTATGGGTTGCCATATCATGGCATTCCCTTGGCCCCATACTTGTGCTAGATGGGCGCATCACTGCCAAGGACTACCGAACCATTCTGGAGGACCATGTGCATCCAATGGTTCAAACATTGTATCCTGAAGGAGGTGCCGTGTATCAGGATGACAATGCACCAATACACACAGCGAGATTGGTGAAAGATTGGTTTGATGAACATGAAAGTGAAGTTGAACATCTCCCATGGCCTGCACAGTCACCAGATCTAAATATTATTGAGCCACTTTGGGGTGTTTTGGAGGAGCGAGTCAGGAAACATTTTCCTCCACCAGCATCACGTCGTGACCTGGCCACTATCCTGCAAGAAGAATGGCTTAAAATCCCTCTGACCACTGTGCAGGACTTGTATATGCCATTCCCAAGACGAATTGATGCTGTATTGGCTGCAAAAGGAGGCCCTACACCATACTAATAAGTTATTGTGGTCTAAAACCAGGTGTTTACCTATCTCCTTTTACCAAGGTGTTGAGGGGATCCGTTTTGGTGGCCTTAGGATGTCATCTCTGCTTTTTGCGGATGATGTGGTCCTATTGGCTTCATCAGGTCGTGATCTGCAGCTCTTGCTGGAGCGGTTCGCAGCCGAGTGTGAAGCGGCCTGGATGAGGATCAGTGCCTCCAAATCCGAGGCCATGGTCTTGAGCCGGAAAAGGGTAGAGTGCCTTCTCCGGTTCAGGGGGGGTGTCCTGCTCCAAGTGGAGGAGTTCAAGTATCTTGGGATCTTGTACATGAACGAGGGAAGAAGGGAGCTGGAGATCGACAGGCGGATTGGCGCAGCGTCTGCCGTCAAGCGGGCGCTGTACCGGTCCGTCGTGGTGAAGAAAGAGCTGAGCCAAAAAGCGAAGCTCTCGATTTACCGGTCGATCTACGTTCCCACCCTCATCTATGGTCATGAGATTTGGGTCATGACCGAAAGAACGAGATCGCGGATACAAGCGGCCAAAATGGGTTTTCTCCGTAGGGTGGCTGGGCTCTCCCTTAGAGATAGGGTGAGAAGCTCAGTCATCCGGGAGGGACTCAGAGTAGAGCCGCTGCTCCTTCTCATCGAGAGGAGCCAGTTGAGGCTCGGGCATCTGGTCAGGATGACTCCTGGACGCCTCCCTGGTGAGGCGTTCCGGGCACGTCCCACCGGGAGGAGGCCCCGGGGAAGACCCAGGACACGCTGGAGGGACTATATCTCTGGGCTGGGAACGCCTCGGGATTCCCCCGGAGGAGCTGAATTATTCATAGTGGACTCACGGGATTATATTGCATTGTGTAACCCGCAATTAGTAAAGGACTTTTATTTTTGCGGGCCCACTTCCTGTGTTGCCTGAACTCTGCTAACTTATTTAAAGCCACGCCTCCAGTGCGCAGTAAAAGATCCTCACCTGTTCCACTGATTGTGGCTTGCTGTTGGCGTCTTCCTCAGGAATTCCTCCAAAAATCTTTGAACCTATTGATTTGATTGCTGGATGAGTTTGTTATTTGTTAACAGTATTATTTTTTCATGTGGTACTTCTGCTCGATTGCTCATTGGAGGGTTGTTTTATTAGAATCACTGGCATTGTTTACCTGGACCGCCACCAGGATTCTGTTAGTGCTGATTGTGGCTCAGTACGCCCCACTCTCTTCTAAAAGGTAACTTGTTGCTGAATTTTGTGCGTATTCTGACACCTTTACATTGATGCTGAGGCACTGAAGTTTAAGATAAAATTGATCAGAACAGAATGTAGCTACACTTAAGTTGATTTTACGCAGTATATTTATTTATTTATTTATTTTCCTTCCCTCACTCTGCTTGAGTATTTGATGATTAATTTATTTTATTTTTCTTGATTGATATTTTGGAAGTGCACTTTAACTTTAAATTGATTAGTTGAAATATGATAGTTTTGTTTTGTTTTATTTAAATTATGGTTAATTTAACCTGATTGAAATGTTTGTTTAATTATTAGGAATCTAAGTATTGCATTTGCATTTAGTATGCATAAACTAGATGTTTAAATTTAATAATTATTTCCTTTGTATTATATTTGTACATAATTGTTTCTGATAAAACACTTAACGGGTTTTCTGACCTTTTAGGTCGTTTTTTTTTTTTTTCACCTGTCGGATCAGATCCTCATCTGGATCGAAAGATGGCGAGCTAGGAATGGACTATGGACTTTATGATTTGGAAATCAATTTATTCTGACTCAATTCTCATGTGTCTCATTGTGTTGTTGTAATTGTATGTTTTTTTATTCAAATCACTTAATATATATTCACCAAAACTAAAAGCACTGCGTCCTGTTTTTTTCACACCTCAGGCTCCTTAAAAGGCCACTCTTCTGATGCTGCTTATGTAGCCGCAGTTAGCTGCCTAGCCCATAACTGTTACAATTGACATGAACATTTTCAGTGTGATTGTGTTTAAACTGAGACTAACTTTCATCCTTCTGAGAATTTATTCTCTAACAATTATATGATCTTTCTACATCAAGTAAAGAAACTATTTCTGATAATATCTTTATAGAAGATCACATCACAATAAAATACTTTTTAACTCTTTTATTATCAGTTAAAAAAAACAAAAACAAATGTTTTGATCATCATGGAGTTGAAGTTTATGTCAACTGCATTCAGTTTATCTAACGTCTTTTTAGCCTCTATTGAAGTATTCCACCATGTTGGCCATTAAGTCCCAGTTAGCTTTTCATCTGGACACTTAGTAAAAAATCATAAGCTTGAATTTTTTATCCTGATCTGACTTAGAAACAAACCACATGAATTCTGCAGAATTTTACCACAAAATTAGTTTTGCGGTTCCTTAAGTGACTGAAAAAAAATATGAAAAGAACGAAGCAAAACTGACTTTGTCTCATCCTTCGCCTCTGCCTCTATATTTGAAATTCAGGACAGAGACGGTGTTGTAATTTCCTGCTTAAACATTTATGATTCCTGAGAAAGGATCTGAGAACGCAAATCATCCTGAGTAAACAGCAGCAGGCGGGGAACTGTGTTCAGCTCCAAAGGAATCATATCAATCAACGTGTGAACAACAAAAGTGTCCAGTAACCACTTGCTACATGTCAGAATTAGTCAAATATTTAATGCTCCGATATGCATCAGCAAATCACCAATTCAGTTCAATGTAAATAGAAATTAAATGTCGTAATATCCAGTATCAGGCAGTCTTCTAAAGACAGTGTTGCCGTCATGGCATGCTAACTGTTCCAATAGCTAACATTGGAATATTCCAATATTCCAATATGGATTTTTCTATATCTAAATGTGACTGTGCGGTGAAGCTAAAAATTAAACTACTGTAATAATTGGTGCAACAACAGTTTGTCAGAAATATTTACAAATAAAATATAAATGGGGCATATGGGATCATTTCACCTCCTCTGGGTGTCACAGACACAGAATCTGAGCACCGGCAAGAGGAGCGTTCATATCTACTAGCTGGGGTTTATTTTACTATTTTTATGATTTACTTCATTTGTAAGAAATAAGCTATGTAGGAATATATATGTGTGCCTGTGTTGCATTGTGCGTGTTTGTGTTTGTGTGGGTCAGACACACAACGTGTCCACATTTGTGTGGCTCATAAGCATTGTGTTGATTTTGTGCTCCACTTACATGAAGAGCATTAGGGTTGTGTTTATGTGAGTCGTGTGGAAATTAGGGCATAAGCAAATTATCACTGATATTTAAGATAAGTTATAATTTGCTTATCTTAGAGATAAGTGAATTATCTCTAAGATAATAAACAAATTATTACGTATCTCTAAGATAAGTAATAATTTGCTTATTATTATCTGTAATAAGTAATAATTTGCTTATTATCTTAGAGATAAATAAATTATCTCTAAGATAATAAGCAAATTATTACGTATCTCTAAGATAAGTAATTGTGTGTCTGTAATAATTTGCTCGTCTTAAGCAAATTATTCTCAGGTAAGAGAAGATCCTACATCATGGTCCTGCTGCTGGCCTCTGGTCTGTTGTCTCCTCCCCGACTCTTTGCTCCTTCTATTGTGACAATAAACATTTCTTTAAAATATATCAAAAGCAACAGTAAGAACAACTTTTGCAAAGGAAAAAAACAGGACTGGGTTTATTCCTGGCAACAACTAGCTATCAAGCAATGCAACATGGCTCAACAGCAACAGCAAGGGCCCCTCCTTTTCCAGTTCAGGCATTCGCCTTGTTAGGCCTACGACAAAGATTATTTGCCCACAGCTGATGAAGCCAATAGGACCTCATCACATCTGCAAAAAGCAGAGACGAGATGCTAAGGCCACTAAAACTGATCCCATTAAAAAACCTTGACTGCATCTAGAAACTGGTGGGGAAGAGCAACCTGTGGAGAGCAACCTGTGGAGAGCAACCTGTGGAGAGCAACCTGTGGAGGGCAACCTGTGGAGAGCAACCTGTGGAGAGCAACCTGAAGAGGGCAACCTGTGGAAAGCAACCTGTGGAGAGCAACCTGTGGAGAGCAACCTGTGGAGAGCAACCTGTGGAGGGCAACCTGTGGAGGGCAACCTGCAGAGGGCAACCTGCGGAGGGCAACCTATGGAGAGCAACCTGTGGAGAGCAACCTGCGGAGAGCAACCTGTGGAGGGCAACTCTCACTATGTTTCTCTAATCTGAACCATTTGCAAATTCAATTTTCTAGAAATTAATACTACCTTTGTGAGGACAATGTACATTAGTCAATAACCCCAATTTAAATCATTTTTGAAATCCTGGGGGGAACCGGAGCACCCGGAGAAAACCCCACACTAACACGGGGAGAACAGACAAACTCCCACAGAAAGAGGCGCCTGGTTGAGAATGAAGAACGCTTTTCTGTGAAGATGCAGCACTAACCACTGCATCACCGTGTTGTCCTTTTTTGTTTTGTAGTCTAAAATGTAAAATGTAATTTGGGGTTTTGAAAATGGTTCAGGACTGACCTGGACTCTTTAACTAGTTGCTTGTTTTAGAGGTTTTCTTGCTTTTCTCACCACAAATGTTTCTCCAATCGGAACCGTTTGCAAATTAAATTTTCCAGAAATTAATACTACCTTTTTTGAGGACAATTTACATTGGTCAATAACCCTAATTTATATGGTTTTGGAAATCTGTGGGAAACCGGAGCACCCGGAGAAAAACCCACGGTCATTTTTTGGGGGGGATCTAAAATAAGAAATATATTTTGGGGTTTCAAACGGTTCAGAAATTACATTTTTTCCTAATCGCTTGACTCAGAGGCTTTTTTGCTTTTCTTCTTGAACATTTGTGGTTTTCTGAGCCCCAAACAGTGTCGTATCTTCTTCCACACTGATTTTTCCTCGGCGACTGCCCCCACTGGTTCCTGTGACAGATTTTCCACAGAGCGGTCCGTCACGTCCATGGATTCCATGTTATTCGGCATGTTTTCCATAAAGTCATTTACCTGGTTGGGAGAGGCATCAGGAACATCAATGTTTTCTGACAGGGTTTCCTCTGTCAGACGGTCCTGATCCATGGACGCAGTGTCAGAAACCTTGTTTTCCGGGGTAGTGTCTTTCTCGTTTGGTTCTTTTTGTCTCTCAGGTCCTAATTCGTGTTTGAGTTGCAATTCAGTTTTCATGTTTTCCTGCTGTGAGTTAAGCTCACAGCCGGAGTGAAGTTGTTGAAAAGCAGTCAGTTGTTTTAGGAGACTGTCTTTCTCAGCTTTAAGCTCGGTGATAATCTTCAGGTCACTCATCCTTTGCTCTGAATAAGTTTTAAACTCGTTACGTAGATTCTGCTTAAATGTTTCTAACTGCTGTATTAGAGTCAAAACCCTTCCATCATATCCGGCTTTTAGTTCTTGGTAAGTAACTGTTGCGAATTCCACAACAGATTCCAGACGTTTTATTACCTTAGTTGATTGCCATTTCAGGAAAGAGATACCTTCTGCATTTTTCTGATTGAGGTTGTCCTTCTCTGCTCTGAGTGCCTTGATGAGCTCAATAAGTTCATGCTTGGTTTTTTCCAAATTAGCTTCTTTCATATGAGTCACATCTGCTTCATACCTCGACTTTAGTTCTTGGTATGAACCATGAATCTGCTCTAGTTCTCTCACCAGGCATTTCTCGGTAACCTTGAAGCTGCTGATCTCCTTGGACATTTTCTCTATTAAATTTTGGTCCTGTCTGATCTTGTCTTCATTGACCACCTGCAGGTCAGCCTGACGTTTGATCTCACTAATGTCTGCTTCAGATTTGGACTGAAGCTCCTCGTATTTAGCCTTCATGTCGTCCAGCTCTTGTTGGAGTGCTCTGTTTTTGTCTTTTAACTCCTCAATCCTTGACATGAACGCTCGCTCTGTGGCAATATGATCTACCTTCACTGTGTCTAGGTCCTCTATCAGCTGCTGTTTTGTTTCGCTGTCCACCTCAGAATCGATAATTGCAGGGCTGAGAGTCTCTGGATTGTTGCACTTTTCAATTGCCTGTAGTTTTTTCTTCAACTCGATGCTCCTGCCGATGAAAATCTCCTTAAGAGCCCTCTGCCTCTCTACCTCAGCTTTTGTTTCCTCCAGTTTTGTTTGGGTGTCGTCCAGCTTTTGGTTCTGGTCAAACAATTTTGCTTTCTCCATTTTTAAAAGAGAGGCAAGTCGTTGTATCTCTATGTGGAAATCAAAGGGAGGAGGTCTGTTTCCTACCCACCCATACTGACGTCCTTTGGCTAAATCACTGATGGAACAATATTGGCTTTGATGTGCCATGTTTTGACAAAATAATACTTGTTCAAATCAGTCTGCTAACAATCTCACTGTAAAAGCGCTTTGCGTGCGTCTGAACTCCTCAGTAGTGCAGCAAGCAATGACAAGAAGGTAGAAGTTTGTTACATAGATAGAGTGCTGATGACATCACAAGCATGACTCTAGTTGTGACATCACAGAGTTTTCCTTCATCTTTGGAATGTGTTACCGTTGGTTACACTGTCTATGTTGTTATACAAGCAGTTTATGGAGAGACGTTTTTTTTGGCAATATTTACATAAAATGTGTGAATTTAGATTTCCAGATTTGTTTCATTGTGTCCAATGAAACATAAAACCTTTCAAACGTTTTCACACACTCACACTTTTACAAACCTGAAAACTGCAAAGAAAAATGATACTCTCCTTTAAATCTTTGTTTTAATATGTAGCGTCGCTGCTGGCTATCTGTTTGTATTGGGACTTTTTTGTCCTCCTCTGTGATTCTGTACATTCATTTTCGCGTTTAGATGTTTTCCTGTTGGCCTTTCTTTAAACCCCTCAAGAGGCTCGGCAGCACAAACACTCAGCGATGATCGAGATCAGCGGGAGCTTACATCCATCAATCAGTTCTTGGTCCATTAAGTCCCCACAGAAATATTATCTGTTTCTTTTTGTCTTTTTTTTTACTCTTGGTTTTGTGCTGCTTCTGTCTGCTGTCTCTCTTTGGATCCGTTTGGCCTGAGGTACCGGCTCTCCAGAACTAATCTAGACAAAAGTTTTCTCTTTTGTGATGTGATTAAAAAAAAATGCCTCAAAGTCTTTTGTATTATTATTATTATTATTTGCTCTACAGAGCTAAAGCTGGTTGAATAATCTGTTGGTCTCCTTTCTTCATTTTGTAGAGATATTTGATATTTGAGAGATAAGACACGCCGTGTCTTCCATTTTGTTGACCCCAGTAAAGGTTCCTCATTTCTGCCTGCTACTATGATTGAAGTCTGAGTTCTCCAGCAATCAGTGCAGAACGATTACCAATGAAACATGCAGCAGGAGATCTCTCACCTGTGCAACAACACCGACTGTTTTACCTGGAGGTTGATACTGATGGAGCTGACAGTCTATGAAGCAACACTGACCTGAAACATAAAATATGCTGCTATAATTGGAACTCTATAATGTAATCTCAGTAAATATGTTTTATACTATGTCTGTTTTTATAAACTATCGTATCCGTAATAAAAACAGATAGGTTGCTGAATCTAGCTGATGGGTCGGTCCCGAATGTTTGGGCTGTTAGAGTCGGTTCTTTGAATTGAACCACGGGAACCGGCTCCTAGAGCCGTTCTTCATTATGAGGGCCGGGGCTGCAAACACAGTTCCTACCCAACTCTTCAAACCGCACAGTGATCGATCTGCACAGGTGCTGTGAGGAACAAAAGACAATTTTAACTCTGTTTCTCGTCCAGTAGCATAAACACTGAAATTAAGAAACCACAATCCCTGAATTAGGAGGGAATGTGGGGCAAATGTGATGAAGGATTTGAATTATTACTAAACTTGTATCACTGCTGGATCAAAGAATTATGGAATATTATGTATTTATTCATATTTTAAAGGTATGTACTTTTAGGGCTGCCATGTAGTAAAAGCTGCATGAGCTGGCTACTGGTGTCTAAAACTCAGTCACCATGTCTTCTCATCTTCTGAAACAACCAGGAGGGGTATTGTGAAGCACCGCCTCACAGGGCGGGTATCAAAAAGGCTAACATGAGGTGCAAGTTGGGCGGGTTAAAGTAAGAGAAACCAGATACTGCATTCAAAGCATGATGAAGACCAGCAAGCAAAACATTCACAGAGTGGATGTAGTAGAATATCAGAGTTCAGGAGATACAGGATAGAAGATTTGACTGAATCAAGACACTGTTCACAAGTTCAGACTGGGGAACTAACTGGCAAATTGCTAGCTAAGCAGAAAAATAGATTGTATTTACTTAAATTTATACAAACCAATTTTCTCAATTACTTCAACATATAAAAGACAAGTAAAGTTACATTGTGTGATTTAAGTATTGCAATCCTAAAATATCTTGAACAATTTTGTTTTTAAATGTGTTTTTTAAAATGCATTTAGTTGTGCATAAACTAAATAGTGTCCGTTCATACAGTTTAGGCTCCATGAAAAGGAGAAATTACCTTTTTTTCATTAGTGTCAGTATGATGTATTATTCTAATCATAAATGCTGTGTTTCCATTAAATGTGGAAAATCCTCATAATTAACAGAAATAAAAGGCTTGGAAACATCCGTGTGTTTGTGTAATTACTTTAATACTGTGTTTCACTCACTGAAATATATGAACCTTTTATTAATGTTGTAAGATATTTAATATAACTTTATGTTGAGAGGAGGCTCAAAGCGGAAAATTCAAATGGGAACTAAAAATCGTTTACAGTTTCTTCAGTGCAGCCAAAGTGAAACACACAGAAAGCTACGGAGCTCACGAGGTAGCATTAGCTCCTCTTACAAGGTAGTTTGAAAACAGGTTTGGTGTTTTCGGTAAATATTTCCGTGTTTTCAGTGAAAATGTCTTCAGTTCCGCCTCAGAGAGAGTTTATCAACGAGCAGGTAACTCCTGCTGGAGAAACATTCACAGAGTGGAAAGAAATCAACGTTAAGATGGAGGAAGAGATGGAGGATCAGCGCAGACTGATGGATTTTACCCGGATACCGAGGATCATCTTACACCGGATAGGTACGAAACACCTTCATGTTTTACTGATTAATCAGGTTTAAGAAAGACGAAGCTGAAGTTGGTTTCCAATTCAAGCTTCCGATTCGGGAAATGGCTAAAGGGCGATTCCACCTATTTTTTCCTTCCGCACCTTTAATCGACTCTAGTTTAAAAACTACAACACCCAGACTCTTCAAACCTGGACTGGAGTATTCTGCTCTAATAGCAGAATATTTAAACCCAGGGGCGATTCTAGGATCTGACCTTTAGGGGTCCTTAGCCCCCAGCAGTGCTAAGGACCAAGAGAAGTTATTTGTTGGTGCATTTTTCTAAACTTCACTGCTTATTTACATACATTCACATAAGAAATTCAATAGTTTTGTCCAACTAAAACCGTTAACAACTACATACAGGTCTGGAAAAAATGAAGAGACCACTGCACTAAACCCCATTGAAAACCTCCTGGTTATTCCACCAAATATTGATTTCTGAACTCTTCCTGAGTTAAAACATTTGTTTTGTTGTTTCTAAATGAATATGAACTAGTTCTCTTTGCTTTATTCAAGGTCTGAAAGCACTGCATTTTTAAATTATTTTGACCTTTTCTCATTTTCTGAAAATAAACACAAAGTTTTTGCTTGGAATTTCAGAGACATGTCAGTAGTTCAACAATCTTCATTTTATTTAAACATGTACCTATACAGTGAACCCTCGTTTTTCTCGGGGGTTGTGTTCCCAAAAGAACCCATGATAGGCGACATCCGTGAAGCATTTAACTTTATTTTTTACAATTATTATAAAGCATAATTACCGTATTTTCCGCACTATAAGGCGCACCACATTATAAGGCGCACCTTCAATGAATGGCCTATTTTAAAACTTTTTTCATATATAAGTTGCACCGTATTTAAGGCGCATAGGATAGACGCTACAGTAGAGGCTGGAGTTACGTTATGCATCCATTAGATGGAGCTGCGCTAAAGGGAATGTCATCAAAATAGTCAAATAGGTCAGTCAAACTTTATTAATAGATTACTGTTGTGGAAAAAATACTATTTCCAAGCACTGTTCAGGTGAAATCACTCAGTCAGGTTTATTCATATGTTGTGCACAATACAGAGAGCTTGTAGGACAGTCAGTAATGAAGCAGGTCTGGATGAAAAGCTCTGTCAGGCAGAGAAACACATGAGTTTTATACCAAGGATAAAGATTTAACAACAAGAGGTGAGACAGTCTGGTTCTGATGCAGCTGTAGAAAACAACTTCCAACCTTCTACATTTAACCCAAATAGTTCTTTTGGTGAAAGTTCACAATAATTCATATAACATGACTAGCAGATGTGACCTTAATGTAATTTTTCCATCACATTTCCCCCCTTTTGATTCTATATAAATATGATAATATTTAATATTAATCAACACACAATTCCCTCCTCATTCATAAGACATAACACAACACTATCCTGGAAGATGTAACAAAAACAACAAAACACATATACACAAGATACGAAAAACCTACCGGCATTCACCTGTTCAACCCTATAACAATATGACTGTGTTTGGTAGGAAAAGTTATCTTGCAGCCCCTCCTTGCCAGGGAGGCGGTCCTCTATATGTTCTGTCCAGGAAAAGTGTGGAGGTATCATACCAATGATTGAAGACGTAAAAACCCAAGAAACAATAATAAAGAAAAAGAAAATGAAAATGTAACACAAAAGCTAATTAAGGAGGAAAAAAAATTAACAATAAAAAAAAACATTTAAAAGGAAAAACAAACAAAAATCAACGTCAAAACAAAAACCCAAGCTTAATAGAAAACTTATATCTAATCAAATATATCAGTCTAAACCACATCACAACAACAATCCATAATCATGAAATACCTTACTCCAACTAAACTTAAAAAGAGAAAAAAAACTAAAATGGAAAAAAAGATTCATTTCCAGATCAAATGAAAAATAAAATCAAAATATAAAATGCATATTTAGAACATGCAGAAAGGATAGGCATTTGTTTTTGTGAAACAGACATTTCAGTGAATTGCAAAGCAGTATAGGAAAGCTAGGATACTAGCCTGAAAATATCAATGATTAACACTACTTAAAGACAAAAAACAAACAAAAAAACCCCAAACAAACGTTACACTGAAGGAAATCTTACACCGAATACAGTTTACTGGAGAGACTGGTTAAACATCACTGTGTCTGAAAACTATTTAAACAATCTGCACAAATGATAAATATTAAATACTCACTGGTTGGCTGTAAGGGCCACAGGTTCTTCTCTGCTAGCCCTAAAAAAATAAAAATAGTAAAAGTCTCAATTATGTTTAATTTTAGCTATAATTTAACTTTTATTCTACAAATTAGTTGCTTATTGGTGTCATTGAGGTTTAATTTCCTACTTTAAAAAGTGCCACAAACGCATCTCATATCGTTCTAAGTATTTAAAATACTTGGAATGATCAACTTTGACCTGGACTGTTTACTATTCATCATATAATATCTAAATTACAGTTTGTGATCCGTGACAGTCTTATCTTATAAAAAATGTCTATACTCCAGCTTTTAGTTTATGTATTCATCTTCAGTGAGTTTAATAGATGAACTCTCACCTTGTCCCATACCTGTCAAGCTGTAGGTTTGAGAATATGGAAAATGTCGCCTGGATTTGGGGGAGAGGAGGCAAACGAAGGAACATAAGATGGGGGTGGAGGGGAGGAAATGGACCAGGAGACAGACGAAGTCCAGGGGGGAGGGCCCATTGCATTAAATAAATGACTTAAATAATTTATATCATTGTCCATTTTCACCTTTCATATTTAATCTTCCAAAGTGTCCAACATTCATGTCAAATATTTTCGATAGGATCATTTTGCCATTATTTTCTGCATGTTAACAACAATCACCCCACTGTTACCAATTCTGCTGCGAATCGCAGGAAAGTAAAGGCTGAGATTTAGTCGTGCTTTTGAAAGTGTGTGTTGAGTGTGTGAGTGGAGCAATGTCTGACAATATCAGTGGGTCAAGATTTGAAAGCACTTTAGGGCTTTGCTTTAGAGATTTTATGTCATTCTTTAATGTGATATATATCCTGAAGCTACATAGAGGAAGAAAACTTTTTGTAATATTTGAATGGAAGCCACTAGATTAAGCCACTAAGTTAAGCTATCACCATCTTGTTTGGTCACCTGGAGGTCCATAATATCATATTTTGACTCACATCTAGTTCCATTCTGGTCAGAAGAACATCATTGGTTGAGTTAATGTTCATTCTTGTAAGATTGCGATTTTAGAATAACCCTCCAAAAATCCTGTTTTTATCCAACAAAATATTAAAATGAAGACTTCCTTGTTTGATTGACATTTAAAGGCTTTTGTTTTGTCTTTTTGTCCAGATCTCCCACAATGTTGCGTGTGTAAAGAGGAGGAGGTTCTCAATGAAACAGAACCACAGAGGAACCAACTCATCTCTCATGGCTCTGCAGAAGCTGAGAACCAGGATCAGGAAGGAATCAATTCTGAAGACCCAGGAAAAGAGAGAAAGGAAGAACAAAAACAAAAGGAGAAATATGAGAAAACCAAAGAGCAGAAAGGCAGAACTGACACTTCAAAACAAAAAAAGCACAAGAAAGCTCACGCAGGGCAAAAATTATATTCTTGTAAAATTTGTGATAAAACCTTTTCTCAAAACAATATCTTGCTGAGACACATAAGAATTCACAAAGATGAGCGGCCTTTTTCTTGTGGGACTTGTGGAAGAGGTTTCTCCCTAAAAACTAATTTAAATGTTCACATGAGAATTCACACAGGTGAGAAGCCTTTCTCTTGTGGGTCTTGTGGAAGAAGTTTCTCCCAAAAAGCCCATTTAAATGCTCATATGAAAGTTCACAAAGGTGAGAAGCCCTTCTCATGTGGGACCTGTGGAAAGAGTTTCAGTGAAAGAGGGGCTTTAACTCGGCACATGAGAATTCACACAGGTGAGAAGCCCTTCTCATGTGGGACCTGTGGAAAGAGTTACAGTGAAAGAGGGGCTTTAACTCGGCACATGAGAATTCACACAGGTGAGAAGCCCTTCTCATGTGGGACCTGTGGAAAGAGTTACAGTGAAAGAGAGCCTTTAACTCGGCACATGAGAATTCACACAGGTGAGAAGCCTTTCTCTTGTGGGTCGTGTGGAAAACGTTTCTCTCAAAAAGGTGATTTAAATGTTCACATGAGAATTCACACAGGTGAGAAGCCTTTCTCTTGTGGGACTTGTGGAAAAAGTTTCTCACAAAAAGGACCTTTATCTTATCACCTGACAATTCACACAGGTGAGAAGCCTTTCTATTGTGGAATCTGTGGAAAAAGTTTCTCTCAGAAAGGCCTTGTAAATGCTCATATGAAACTTCACACAGGCGAGAAGCCCTTCTCATGTGAGACCTGTGGAAAGAGTTACAGTGAACGAGGGACTTTAACTAAACACATGAGAATTCACACAGGTGAGAAGCCTTTCTCTTGTGGGACTTGTGGAAAAAGTTTCTCACAAAAAGGACATTTATCTTATCACCTGAGAATTCACACAGGTGAGAAGCCTTTCTCTTGTGGGACTTGTGGAAAAAGTTTCTCACAAAAAGGACATTTATCTTATCACCTGAGAATTCACACAGGTGAGAAGCCCTTCTCATGTGAGACCTGTGGAAAGAGTTACAGTGAACGAGGGACTTTAACTAAACACATGAGAATTCACACAGGTGAGAAGCCTTTCTCTTGTGGGATCTGTGGAAAAAGTTTCTCTCGGAAAGGCCATGTAAATGCTCATATGAAACTTCACACAGGCGAGAAGCCCTTCTCATGTGAGACCTGTGGAAAGAGTTACAGTGAACGAGGGACTTTAACTCGACACATGAGCATTCACACAGGTGAGAAACCTTTCTCTTGTGGGAGCTGTGGAAAAAGTTACAGTAACACAAGTTATTTATCTCGTCACATGAAGACTCACTCTGATGAGAAGCCATAGGTCCAAAACAGATCCGATCCAATTTGGCATCTAATCTTATGGAAAATCTGGTCAGATGATGTAAACAGCAAGTTGAACATATTAAAGTCAACAGATTCTTGCAGGCTGCTAGTGATTCACTGTGATTGTGTCTTTCACTGTCTGACCAAGATAAACCTGAGGTCTACTTTTGCCTATCAGCTTGTTTTCCTTAATCCAGTTTTTTGTTTTAATTCTCAGTCGTATTTGTACTTGAGATCCCCATCAGTATCCCATTAGATACTGAAGTTAAAGAGGGGAACACATTCAGACAGGATTAATTTCTGTGCATTTCAGTTTTCATGGAGTTCTGTACCATGTAGAATAATTGAGTTTAGCTTTTATTTGAAGTTTCTGTGTATGACTGGATGTAAAATACTTTAGAAATGAAAGCAGTGAAATGTTCTTGTTTTTCCATAAATAAAACTCTATAATGTTTATTTGAAAAAAATCTCTAAAATAATTTTGATCTGGTCAGATTTTGATTTAGAGCTAACCACACAGTGGTTTTTATGTTCCCAAATTTTTGTCATTGTTACACTTTGCTATGAGAAGCAAAGTATATTATTAAAAAGGTTTGTTAAAATATACACTAGTATTTTGAGCAGAATATGCTTTTTAATAACTGTTGATTTGAATAAATATTGATGGATTATTCAGTGATTGTCATCGTCATTAACTGTTGCCATATTTTTAAATGTCAGCTTTAAGTAAAGCATCTAAAGATCCTTGCAATAACAGTAAAACATGAGTTTTTACACAAATTGAATGTTTTTCCTTTCTTCAATATCAGAATTTAAGACAGTTTTCAAAAAATGTCACATTCATCACATTTTACCACATTAAAAGTATTTTTTCATCAATTAGACTGATTTATTATTCTAATCTCAAATGTAATGTTTTCATTAGTTATTAATTAATTCTGCATTGTCAGAAACTACATCTTTATGGACGTTTCATGCACCTTTCAGTTACTGTATCCAGAGATAACATTGCAGACGATCTACAATACTGTAATGTGACACAAAAACAAGTCAGAAATATCTTTTGCATTTGAAGGATATTTTATAAAAACATTTGAAGCGTATGAGAGGGCTATTTGTCGCCCGCGATTCATATCTCTACCTCACTCTCAGTAATAACAGTGATGAGACATAGATGGTGTGCGCCGAGTTCTGAAATTTTTCAGAAATACATGGAAGTGAATCTGGGAGAGCGTCAGTTACCCTGCCCCATGATTTCGCTCTGACGCACCTTGATAGAAAACCGTAAGCCCTAGAGAAATTTTGAAAACATTTTACCGGAGCAGGCATGCGTATCGATGTCATGACCGAGTTTGACACCAATCGGGCGATATTTGTGGGCGTGACGGCGATTTCTAAATTGTTTTGGGGTCAAAAATCCACTTCATTTCTCACTCTGATGGGCGGCAGTTGGTTTCAGTTATGCTCTGTGTTTCTGCAGTTGGAAATTTTGCTCGTTTTTAGCTTTTTACGTCGCCATCGTAACTCCGATTCCCAATAACAGTAATAGCTAAATGCCGGGATTGAGCCGCACGTTTTGATACCACTTAGACTGTTTTACAAGCTAAAACGATCACAACAATTCTCTGCGTTCCTCTATAATATATGTAGCCATTTACTGTTTAACTTCAAAACTGAATCACAAAATACAAAACTATAATATTAGACTCTGTTTCACAAGCTGAAACGATCACACACAAGAAATGAAAATACCTTCTAATATGGTTCTTGTGTAAGATTAAAAGTATTTTCTGATAACTGACTCCAAGCTCACATTTTTAAATAATTCTTTTTTTCATTAGTGCCAGTATGATGTAATATTCTAATCATAAATGCTGTGTTTCCATTAAATGTGGAAAATCCTCATAATTAACAGAAATAAAAGGCTTGGAAACATCCGTGTGTTTGTGTAATTACTTTAATACTGTGTTTCACTCACTGAAATATATAAACCTTTTATTAATGTTGTAAGATATTTAATATAACTTTATGTTGAGAGGAGGCTCAAAGTGGAAAATTCAAAGGGGAACTAAAAATCGTTTACAGTTTCTTCAGTGCAGCCAAAGTGAAACACACAGGAAGCTACGGAGCTCACGAGGTAGCATTAGCTCCTCTTAGAAGGTAGTTTGAAGACAGGTTTGGTGTTTTCGGTAAATATTTCCGTGTTTTCAGTGAAAATGTCTTCAGTTCCGCCTCAGAGAGAGTTTATCAACGAGCAGGTAACTCCTGCTGGAGAAACATTCACAGAGTGGAAAGAAATCAACGTTAAGATGGAGGAAGAGATGGAGGATCAGCGCAGACTGATGGATTTTACCCGGATACCGAGGATCATCTTACACCGGATAGGTACGAAACACCTTCATGTTTTACTGATTAATCAGGTTTAAGAAAGACGAAGCTGAAGTTGGTTTCCAATTCAAGCTTCCGATTCGGGAAATGGCTAAAGGGCGATTCCACCTATTTTTTCCTTCCGCATGTTTAATCGACTCTAGTTTAAAAACTACAACACCCAGACTCTTCAAACCTGGACTGGAGTATTCTGCTCTAATAGCAGAATATTTAAACCCAGGGGCGATTCTAGGATCTGACCTTTAGGGGTCCTTAGCCCCCAGCAGTGCTAAGGACCAAGAGAAGTTATTTGTTGGTGCATTTTTCTAAACTTCACTGCTTATTTACATACATTCACATAAGAAATTTAATAGTTTTGTCCAACTAAAACCGTTAACAACTACATACAGGTCTGGAAAAAATGAAGAGACCACTGCACTAAACCCCATTGAAAACCTCCTGGTTATTCCACCAAATATTGATTTCTGAACTCTTCCTGAGTTAAAACATTTGTTTTGTTGTCTCTAAATGAATATGAACTAGTTCTCTTTGCATTATTCAAGGTCTGAAAGCACTGCATTTTTAAATTATTTTGACCTTTTCTCATTTTCTGAAAATAAACACAAAGTTTTTGCTTGGAATTTCAGAGACATGTCAGTAGTTCAACAATCTTCATTTTATTTAAACATGTACCTATACAGTGAACCCTCGTTTTTCTCGGGGGTTGTGTTCCCAAAAGAACCCATGATAGGCGAAATCCGTGAAGCATTTACCTTTATTTTTTACAATTATTATAAACCATAATTACCGTATTTTCCGCACTATAGGGCGCACCACATTATAAGGCGCACCTTCAATGAATGGCCTATTTTAAAACTTTTTTCTTATATAAGTTGCACCGTGTTTAAGGCGCATAGGATAGACGCTGCAGTAGAGGCTGGAGTTACGTTATGCATCCATTAGATGGAGCTGCGCTAAAGGGAATGTCATCAAAATAGTCAAATAGACTTAGACTGACTTTATTGTCATTTTGCATGCACAGGGTGTATACAGAATGAAATTTCGTTGCATACGGCTCAGGACAATGTTTTGAGGTTCCAATGTTGTGAGGTTACTCCAGAATAAAATAATATACAGTATAAAATATGAATATAAAATATAAAGTGCAGGACTGACAGTAAAATGGAAGTTATTTTGCTCTGTACATGTGCAAGGTATGAAGTGGAGACCAGATTTTGAGTGCAGTCCAGTTAAGAGTTCAGCAGTCTGATGACAAGTGGGAAAAAGCTGTTTCGGAACCTGGTGGACCTGCACCGGATGCTGCGGAACCTCTTTCCAGAGCCAGAAAAAAATCCTGTTTTTATCCAACAAAATATTAAAATGAAGACTTCCTTGTTTGATTGACATTTAAAGGCTTTTGTTTTGTCTTTTTCTCCAGATCTCCCACAATGTTGCGTGTGTAAAGAGGAGGAGGTTCTCAATGAAACAGAACCACAGAGGAACCAACTCATCTCTCATGGCTCTACAGAAACTGAGAACCAGAATCAGGAAGGAATCAATTCTGAAGACCCGGGAAAAAAGAGAAAGGAAGAACAAAAACAAAAGGAGAAATATGAGACAACGAAAGAGCAGAAAGGCAGAACTGACACTTCAAAACAAAAAAAGCACAAGAAAGCTCACGCAGGGCAAAAATTATATTCTTGTAAAATTTGTTATAAAACCTTTTCTCGAAACGATATCTTGCTGAGACACAGAAGAATTCACAAAGATGAGCAGCCTTTTTCTTGTGGGACTTGTGGAAAGAGTTTCTCTCGGAAAGGCCATCTAAATGCTCATATGAAAGTTCACACAGGTGAGAAGCCCTTCTCATGTGGGACCTGTGGAAAGAGTTACAGTGAAAGAGGGACTTTAACTTGGCACATGAGAATTCACACAGGTGAGAAGCCTTTCTCCTGTGGATCCTGTGGAAAGAGTTTCTCTCGAAAGAATACTCTAAATGTCCATATGGTAACTCACACAGATGAGAAGCCTTTCTCTTGTGGGACTTGTGGAAGACGTTTCTCCCTAAAATCTAATTTAAATGTTCACATGAGAATTCACACAGGTGAGAAGCCTTTTCCTTGTGGGATCTGTGGAAAGAGTTACAGTGAAAGAGGGACTTTATCTCGTCACATGAAAATTCACACAGGTGAGAAGCCTTTCTCTTGTGGGTCGTGTGGAAAACGTTTCTCTCAACAAGGTGTTTTAAATGTTCACATGAGAATTCACACAGGTGAGAAGCCTTTCTCTTGTGGATCCTGTGGAAAGAGTTTCTCTCGAAAGGACGCTCTAAATGTCCACATGATAACTCACACAGATGAGAAGCTTTTCTCTTGTGGGTCTTGTGGAAGAGGTTTCTCCCTAAAAACTCATTTAAATGTTCACATGAGAATTCACACAGGTGAAAAGCCTTTCGCTTGTGGGTCTTGTGGAAGAGGTTTCTCTCGCAAACATTATTTAAATGTTCATATGAAAATTCACACAGGTGAGAAGCCCTTCTCATGTGGGATCTGTGGAAAGAGTTACAGTGAAAAGGGGACTTTAACTCGGCACATTAGAATTCACACAGGTGAGAAGCCTTTTGCTTGTGGGATCTGTGGAAAGAGTTACAGTGAAAAGGGGACTTTAACTCGGCACATTAGAATTCACACAGGTGAGAAGCCTTTCGCTTGTGGGATCTGTGGAAAGAGTTACAGTGATAAAAATACTTTAACTCATCACATGAGAATTCACACAGGTGAGAAGCCTTTCGCTTGTGGGATCTGTGGAAAGAGTTACAGTGATAAAAATACTTTAACTCATCACATGAGAATTCACACAGGTGAGAAGCCTTTCACTTGTGGGACTTGTGGAAAACGTTTCACTCAAAAAGGTGTTTTAAATGTTCACATGAGAATTCACACGGGTGAGAAGCCTTTCTCTTGTGGGTCGTGTGGAAAACGTTTCTCTCAAAAAGGTGATTTAAATGTTCACATGAGAATTCACACGGGTGAGAAGCCATTCTCATGTGGGAGCTGTGGAAAAAGTTACAGTAACACAAGTAATTTATCTCGTCACATGAAGACTCACTCTGATGAGAATCCATAGGTCCAAAACAGATCCGATCCAATTTGCATCTAATCTTATGGAAAATCTGGTCAGATGATGTAAACAGCAAGTTGAACATATTAAAGTCAACAGATTCTTGCAGGCTGCTAGTGTTTCACTGTGATTGTGTCTTTCACTGTCTGACCAAGATAAACCTGAGGTCTACTTTTGCCTAGCAGCTTGTTTTCCTTAATCCAGTTTTTTGTTTTAATTCTCAATCGTATTTGTACTTAAGATCCCCATCAGTATCCCATTTGATACTGAAGTTAAAGAGGGGAACACATTCAGACAGGATTAATTTCTGTGCATTTCAGTTTTCATGGAGTTCTGTACCATGTAGAATAATTGAGTTTAGCTTTTATTTGAAGTTTCTGTGTATGACTGGATGTAAAATACTTTAGAAATGAAAGCAGTGAAATGTTCTTGTTTTTCCATAAATAAAACTGATGTTTGAAAAAAATCTCTAAAATAATTTTGATCTGGTCAGATTTTGATTTAGAGCTAACCACAGAGAGGTTTTTATGTTCCCAAATGTTTGTCATTGTTACACTTTGCTATGAGAAGCAAAGTATATTATTAAAAAGGTATGTTAAAATATACACTAGTATTTTGAGCAGAATATGCTTTTTAATAACTGTTGACGTGAATAAATATTGATGGATTATTCAGTGATTGTCATCGTCATTAACTGTTGCCATATTTTTAAATGTCAGCTTTAAGTAAAGCATCTAAAGATCCTTGCAATAACAGTAAAACATGAGTTTTTACACAAATTGAATTTTTTTCATTTCCTCAATATCAGAATTCAAGACGGTTTTCAAAAAATGTCATATTCATTAAATTTTACAAAATTAAAAGTATTTTTTCATCAATTAGACTGATTTAATATTCTAATCTAAAATGTAATGTTTTCATTAGTTATTAATTAATTCTGCATTGTCAGAAACTACATCTTTATGGACATTTCATGCACCTTTCAGTTACTGTATCCAGAGATAACATTGCAGACGATCTACAATACTGTAATGTGACACAAAAACAAGTCAGAAATATCTTTTGCATTTGAAGGATATTTTTTTAAAAACCCATCAAAAATCCATAAATTAATCAACTCGCCCAATGCTTTCTGTTGTTAAGAGCTTTGGATTAATGATCCTTTTCAGTTTTGTTGTCAATCAAATTGTTGATTTTATGGCTGTAATTAAAGTGATCTGTCTTATAAAAATATCAGACATAAAAACAGGCCAAGAATTTTTCAAAATAACCAGAAGACTTTTATTGTTTTGATGGCTTTAGTTAAAGTGATCTGTCTTGTTCTCACATCTTGTCTCTTCAGTGACCTTTCATGTTTTCACTACTTTTTTGGCAACATGAACCTTTTTTTCACAACACAGTCAGTTATTCTCCATCTTTACAAGTCAAACCAACGAATCTCTGCGCTCCTCTATAAAATATGTATTTATTTACTGTTAACTTCAAGACTGAATCACAAAATACAAAACTAGAAAATTCCTGAAGAAATTCAACCGGGGCCTGCCAAAATGTGCCCGTCGGTTTGGACCCAGCGTTCTGATGCTAAAAATTAGCATCAATGCTAAAGAAACCTGCAATGTAATCAATAGCATGTGGAGAGTAACAAGCATGTTGATTAACATGGTCTTGCACCATTCAGTATGTTAATATTAATGTATAAGCTAAAATGAGTATGTAAGCTTTTTTTGAAAGGGCTACACAAATGTAATGAGTAAGCTTAATTTTAAATCAGTTATAAAACACCCAAAACACAAGTAATTCTAAAGGCCAGCTCAGTCCTCCTCTGTAGTAACTGACAGTTCCACCATGTTTGTAGTTCTGACATTCAGCTCAGACCTCTTTTGTAGGCACTGAGTGTCCGCCATGTTGTAGTCCTAACCTTCAGTCATTGTAGTTCTAAAGAGCAGCTGTTGTGTGAGTGTGAGACAGAAAGGTGGAAAAGAATTATATCTTTGTGAGACACCTAGTCAGTTTTTATTTAAAAAAGCAGTCCGAACAACTCCTTCCCGTTCGGGAACCGTGTTACAGATTCGAAAATCGTTTGAAGAGTATGAGAGGGCTATTTGTCGCCCGCGATTCATATCTCTACCTCACTCTCAGTAATAACAGTGATGAAACATAGATGGTGTGCGCCGAGTTCTGAAATTTTTCAGAAATACATGGAAATGAATCTGGGAGAGCGTCAGTTACCCTGCCGCATGATTTCGCCCTGAAGCACCTTGACAGAAAACCGTAAGCCCTAGAGAAATTTTGAAAACATTTTACTGGAGCAGGCATGCGTATCGATGTCATGACCGAGTTTGACACCAATCGGGCGATATTTGTGGGCGTGACGGCGATTTCTAAATTGTTTTGGGGTCAAAAGTCCACTTCATTTCTCACTCTAATGGGGCAGCAGTTGGTTTCAGTTATGCTCTGTGTTTCTGCAGTTGGAAATTTTGCTCGTTTTTAGCTTTTTACGTCGCCATCGTAACTCCGATTCCCAATAACAGTAATAGCTAAATGCCGGGATTGAGCCGCACGTTTTGATACCACTTAGACTGTTTTACAAGCTAAAACGATCACAACAATTCTCTGCGTTCCTCTATAATATATGTAGCCATTTACTGTTTAACTTCAAAACTGAATCACAAAAGACAAAACTATAATATTAGACTCTGTTTCACAAGCTGAAACGATCACACACAAGAAATTAAAATACCTTCTAATATGGTTCTTTTGTAAGATTAAAAATATCTTTTGATAACTGACTCCAAGCTCACATTTTTAAATAATTCTTTTTTTCATTAGTGTCAGTATGATGTATTATTCTAATCATAAATGCTGTGTTTCCATTAAATGTGGAAAATCCTCATAATTAACAGAAATAAAAGGCTTGGAAACATCCGTGTGTTTGTGTAATTACTTTAATACTGTGTTTCACTCACTGAAATATATGAACCTTTTATTAATGTTGTAAGATATTTAATATAACTTTATGTTGAGAGGAGGCTCAAAGCGGAACATTCAAAGGGGAACTAAAAATCGTTTACAGTTTCTTCAGTGCAGCCAAAGTGAAACACACGGAAAGCTACGGAGCTCACGAGGTAGCATTAGCTCCTCTTAGAAGGTAGTTTGAAAACAGGTTTGGTGTTTTCGGTAAATATTTCCGTGTTTTCAGTGAAAATATCTTCAGTTCCGCCTCAGAGAGAGTTTATCAACGAGCAGGTAACTCCTGCTGGAGAAACATTCACAGAGTGGAAAGAAATCAACGTTAAGATGGAGGAAGAGATGGAGGATCAGCGCAGACTGATGGATTTTACCCGGATACCGAGGATCATCTTACACCGGATAGGTACGAAACACCTTCACGTTTTAGTCAGCCGTGTCATGGTTTGGATCTGAGAATACGGGAGATGTCTCCGTCCGGTGCGGCTGTCAGAGTGGAGGGGTGTTGCTGCATAACACGGAATATTTACAGGAGGATGTTAAAACAAGAGCACGGCGGGAAAGAGGTAGAAATGGTTGTTTTTCGGCCAAAGCTGGCGTTTATGTCTGCTTCATTTGGGCCAACGTTGGAGGGTTCTGGGCTTTACACAAATAATATTCTCAATATTTTCACAGAAACGCCCAACTCTCGCTGAGAGCAGGAAGTATTTATACTCAGATCTGTCCGTGTGTGTGTGTGTGTGTGTGTGCTTAAGAAATGAAATATGAGGAACAATCATGATTTAACCAGCCCTTTTTTGAAAGACAGTTTTGTTTATAGAGATTTCTTAACTTTTTTTTATTTGTTGCAACATGTGTTCTTACATTATTATTAACATTATGTTACTTTTGAAATTGGTCTCAAAACAACAATATTATCGTTTACCGCAATAATTTCTGGGACAATTCATCGCCTAGCAGAACTTATTCTGACTGTCCTGACATCACCCACTTCAACCACTGTATAATAATGCGTAATAATTTAAAGTGTAAATTTCTACAGGAAGTCTTAATTGTTCCTGTGCCACCAAACAGGAAGTGGCTTTAACTTGAACGTTAGGTTCCTGACAAATATTGAATATTCTCCACGGAGCTAAACTGAGACTGACTGAACATAACAAAGAGTCATTCTCAATTGCTTATTGCAATTCCGCTTATCAGTGGCTGTCGATCGATCAGCCACTGATCATAATCAGCCGATTAACGTGAAAAAGTATGTGATCGCTGATCACTGTTTTTTGTTGCTGATCACCTGTATCTCACTTGGCAGCCTGCAGAGACCCTCTGTGCAGCTGATCTCCTCTTTCCTTCACACTGCGAAAACATGCGGCAACAAATCCTAAGTGATGTTGTGTGGAACTTTAATGCTCTGAGAGTGAAAGGGGAAGTTTGCATGTAGTGACGGAAAAATACCTGGAAGGTGAACGACGTCAAAATGCATCAACACGATTTAATATGACATGCAAAAATCAAACACAGAGTGGGTTTGGTGAGTTATCAAGGCTCACTGCAGGAAAAAAAAGACATCCAGAGCGATCAGGCAGCAGGTAAAGCATCACACAACTAGCAACACTCAGCCGGATGAGCATGACGGTCAGAGACTAAACAAATAACACAAAAAATAACTAAAATCATTGGACCAGCAGTGGAAGACGCTGAGTTCTGCTCTCGCTGTTGAACCACCGCTATGCTCTACTGATATTTCACAGACGTATCGCCGTTCGACCTCCACCAGACATTAAACTCTCACATTGAACGTCTGCTTAAAGCTGCAGCTTAAAAAACTACTTTTTACATATGTATTAAGAAGTTTGCTGTCCTAACATGAGACAGATAATCTCTGAATAAAAAGCTCCTGTGCCTCCTCCTGTGTTCTGCAGAATTACTCAGCTTGGTCAGAAACAACCAACCAGAACCAGCATTAATCAGCTGGACCTGCTCTCAGAAAGTTTTGATTTAGCAACTTAGGGATGTTTATTGAATGCAACCTGCATTTGACTTTGAATTAATGTTTTCTTCTTTTATTTGATATTATTTGATATAGGCACTGTTATTAGATTTATTTGACATATGTATAATTTAGGCTACTGAGGCCCATACTGTTAAATGTTATTTTGCTGATTGCAGGTTTTTCAGTTGTCTTTTTGACTTAATAGCTGCTGTATTGGGCTGCAAGTATTTTCCATGTTTTTTGTCCAAATCCGGTGACATTATTGCCAGATCATTTTTTCATTTTGCCAGATAACATAGTAGCATTTATACGTAGCGCAAAAAAAGCTAACAGCCAATCCAGGTTGATCGGCAATGATCGGCCCTCATGGGTGATTGGTATTGGAATCGACAACAGAAACCTGATCAGAGCTTCGCTCATTGGTAGGATTGGAATGGTGAAGCGACATTCGCCAGAGCGTTGCTGAAGTACAAGGGCTTTTCGAAGTTGTTTACAACTTTAATTTTTGTCGTTTCAGTGATAAAGAAAAGAAGATTATGAAATGATGGCTGGAATAAAAACAAGAAACTCTTATTTATTTTTTAATGTGCATTGGAAAACAAACTGTTCTATGTATTAAATGTTTTCAGTATAGAACTACGTTTAAGACTCTATGGTATTAAGCTTGATTAAATCAAGCTGCTGTTTGGAATATTTTTGTTGGGGAGCCACTAGGTTAAGCTGTCGCCATCTTGCTTTCTCACCTGCAGATCCATAGTATTGATTTCTATATCCATTCCTGTCAGAAGGACTAAATTGCTTAAATTAATTTTCATACTTATAAATTTGTAATTTTTGTCTTTGAATAACTTGAAAAGGCTTTAAGTGATTAAAATCAATACTTCCTTCTTTTACTCACATTTAAAAGCTTTTGTTTTGTGTTTCTGTGCAGATCTCCCACAGTGCTGGGGGTGTAAAGAGGAGGAGGTTCTCAATGAATTCAGCAACCAGGAGAGGAAGCCCACTTCAGGTAAAGAAGAACCAGAACATCAAGAGTCCAAAGAGGAAGAGAAGCAACTCTGCATCAGTCAGGATGAAGAGCAGCTTGTGCTGAAACAAGAGACTGATGACATTTTGGTGAATCCTCTTAATGTGCAAAGAATCCACAATGAAACAGAACCACAGAGGAACCAACTCATCTCTCATGGCTCTGCTGAGGATGAGAACCAGGATCAGGAAGGAAGCAATTCTGAGGACTCAGGAGAAAAGAGAGATGAAGAACAGAAACACAACAAAAGATGCCAGAAAGGTAAAACTGATTGTTCAAACTAAAAAAGGCACATGAAAGCTCACAGAGTCCAACAATTATATTCTTGTAAAGTTTGTGATAAAACCTTCTCTCTAAATGTTTGCTTGACTTCACACAAGAAGTCGTTAACATTTTCAACCTGTGGAAAAAGTTTCAGTCAAAAGAATAGTTTAATTTATCACGTGAAGATTCACACAGGTGAAAAGGCTTTTTCTTGTGAAACCCTGCTTTTCTTAAATCAGCAACATAACATGGGATCATTTTGCCATTAATTTCTGCATGTTAACAACAATCACCCCACTGTTACCAATTCTGCTGCGAATCGCAGGAAAGTAAAGGCTGAAAGTTTGTGTTGAGTGTGTGAGTGGAGCAATGTCTGACAATATCAAAGGTTGAGATTAAAAAACCAGTTAGTGTTTTGTGTTAGGCATTTTATGTCATTCTTTAATGTGATATACTGTATATCCTGTAGCTACATAGAGGATAAGTTACCTCCTCTCCTGAGTTGCAATGCTGAATTACTTATTGGATTTAATTGTGCCAGAGCTTTAGCTCCAAAAAAGGTTCTACTGGGAAAGGACAATGAGCCATTTGCTATACAGATGGATCTAGGGTGGAGCATTGTTGGTAGCTTCACATCAGAGTCAAACGAAACTGAAACAAGTCTGTGCCACAGAGTTATGGTAAAGGAACGGTCTTCTGTAGCACTAATGGATATGATCAGTGTTAAGGATGGAAAGGTAAAGGATGAAAGAATCCCACAAAAGGATCACATTTTTCTGGATAAACGTACAGAAAAACAAACAAAGACACAGTGAGAAGGCTCTTCCATTTAAACAAACGTCAGACTCATCAGATAATAAAAGGCCTGCAGAAATCGCATTGAAACACTCAAAGCAAAGGTTTAACAATTAAGAAAGTTACAATAAGGACTATGTGGCACACAAGAATGATATAATTGAAGATGTGGAAGAAGTGCACGACAAAGGAATGCAGGGTGAACATTGCACTTACCACACCCAAAGGCAACCAGCTACCACATCACAACAAACTGCATTAACTAGATGTTGTCATGGATATGGACGGTCTCCTCAAGGTGGGAGGACAACTTCCATCTTTCAAGGACTCCTTCAAGCACCCAGATGTGATCCCAAAGGAATATTAACGAAGCAAACTCTTCATATCTCAAAACCACGACAAAGTAAAGCACCAAGGAAAAGGATTCACCATAAGGAAAATCAGATGGGTTGGTCATTGAATCCCTGAGATAAGCAGAACTGTTGCTTCATTTATCCGCCAGTGTGTCATCGGTCGCAGGCTTCGCAGAGCTCCAGAGGGATGAGAATGAGTGACCTACCTGCACAGCGTTTGAAGCGTCTCCTCCCTTCACACAATGTAGCTTGGACTGTTTAAGGACTGTTAGCAGTGCGCCGAATGCCTTCAGTCACTCAGTAGTACTTCATTAAGGATTTTATGAAGTCATGGATATAGTGAAACCCTGACTGTAAATAACCTGAACAGTCATGACATGTTTTTATTCTGTTGTTAGAAGGTTTTTAAGGTAATGTCTACATGGGTTATTTTGTTAAAATTATCTCTGTTCTTGTGTAAACCAATTAGTTATAATTTTGGCAGGAGTGGAAATAACCCCAACTTATTTGTTGTAATATTTTTAGTAGTGAACGTTATTTTTAGTTGATACGTTTGGTTGTAAGAGCGTGTTTTTGTAGCTTTCACTGTCTTTTTGTTTGTGTGATTGTGCATACAGCTTTTATGGTGAAACTCAAGGTTTACGTTCAATAAACCTCACTGTTCATCAGTCAAGCCAAAATACTTCATTTAGGGGTTGCGGGGGTTTGCTACAACAACAATCACCCCACTGTTACCAATTCTGCTGCGAATTGCAGGAAAGTAAAGGCTGAGATTTAGTCGTGCTTTTGAAAGTTTGTGTTGAGTGTGTGAGTGGAGTAATGTCTGACAATATCAATGGTTGAGATTAAAAAACCATTTAGTGTTTTGCGTAAGGCATTTTATGTCACTCTTTAATGTCATATACAGTATATCGTGTAGCTACATAGAGAAAGAAAACTTTTTGTAATATTTGTCAGGAAGCCACTAAGTTAAGCTATCGCCATCTTGTTTGCTCACCTGGAGGTCCATAATATCATATTTTGACTCACATCTAATTACATTCTGGTCAGAAGAACCTCATTGGTTGAGTTAATGTTAATTCTTGTAAGATTATAATTTTAGAATAACCCAAGAAAATCCTGTTTTGATGCATCAAGAGATTAAAGTGAAGGATTCCTTGTTTGATTGACATTTAAAGGCTTTTGTTTTGTCTTTTTGTCCAGATCTCCCACAATGTTGTGTGTGTAAAGAGGAGGAGGTTCTCAATGAAACGGAACCACAGAGGAACCAACTCATCTCTCATGGCTCTGCAGAAACTGAGAACCAGAATCAGGAAGGAATCAATTCTGAACACCCAGTAAAAAAGAGAAAGGAAGAACAAAAACAAAAGGAGAAATACGAGAAAACCAAAGAGCAGAAAGGCAGAACTGACACTTCAAAACAACAAAAGCACAAGAAAGCTCACGCAGGGCAAAAATTATATTCTTGTAAAATTTGTGATGAAACCTTTTCTCAAAAAGATATCTTGCTGAGACACATAAGAATTCACAAAGATGAGCGGCCTTTTTCTTGTGGGACTTGTGGAAAGAGTTACAGTGAAAGAAGGACTTTAACTCGGCACATGAAAATTCACACAGGTGAGAAGCCTTTCTCCTGTGGGTCGTGTGGAAAACGTTTCTCTCTAAAAGGTACTTTAAATGTTCACATGAGAATTCACACAGGTGAGAAGCCCTTCTCATGTAGGACCTGTGGAAAGAGTTTCAGTGAAAGAGGGCCTTTAACTCGGCACATGAGAATTCACACAGGTGAGAAGCCTTTCTCATGTGGGTCGTGTGGAAAACGTTTCTGTCAAAAATGTCATTTAAATGTTCACATGAGAATTCACACAGGTGAGAAGCCCTTCTCATGTGAGACCTGTGGAAAGACTTACAGTGAACGAGCGACTTTAACTTATCACATGAGAATTCACACAGGTGAGAAGCCTTTCTCTTGTGGATCCTGTGGAAAGAGTTTCTCTCGAAAGGACGCTCTAAATGTCCACATGATAACTCACACAGATGAGAAGCCTTTCTCTTGTGGGTCTTGTGGAAGAGGTTTCTCCCTAAAAACTCATTTAAATGTTCACATGAGAATTCACACAGGTGAGAAGCCTTTCTATTGTGGGTCTTGTGGAAGAAGTTTCTCTTGCAAAGATTATTTAAATGTTCATATGAAAATTCACAATGGTGAGAGGCCTTTCTCTTGTGGGTCTTGTGGAAGAGGTTTCTCCCTAAAAACTCATTTAAATGCTCATATGAAAGTTCACACAGGTGAGAAGCCTTTCTCTTGTGGGATCTGTGGAAAGAGTTACAGTGAAAAAGGGGCTTTAACTCATCACATGAGAATTCACACAGGTGAGAAGCCTTTCTCTTGTGGGATCTGTGGAAAAAGTTTCTCTCAAACAGGTAATTTAAATGTTCACATGAGAATTCACACAGGTGAGAAACCTTTCTCTTGTGGGAGCTGTGGAAAAAGTTACAGTAACAGAAGTAATTTATCTTGTCACATGAAGACTCACTCTGATGAGAAGCCATAGGTCCAAAACAGATCCGATCCAATTTGGCATCTAATCCTATGGAAAATCTGGTCAGATGATGTAAACAGCAAGTTGAACATATTAAAGTCAACAGATTCTTGCAGGCTGCTAGTGATTCACTGTGATTGTGTCTTTCACTGTCTGACCAAGATAAACCTGAGGTCTACTTTTGCCTAGCAGCTTGTTTTCCTTAATCCAGTTTTTTGTTTTAATTCTCAGTCGTATTTGTACTTAAGATCCCCATCAGTATCCCATTAGATACTGAAGTTAAAGAGGGGAACACATTCAGACAGGATTCATTTCTGTGCATTTCAGTTTTCATGGAGTTCTGTACCATGTAGAATAATTGAGTTTAGCTTTTATTTGAAGTTTCTGTGTATGACTAGATGTAAAATACTTTAGAAATGAAAGCAGTGAAATGTTCTTGTTTTTCCATAAATAAAACTCTGATGTTTGTTTGAAAAAAACTCTAAAATAATTTTGATCTGGTCAGATTTTGATTTAGAGCTAACCACAGAGAGGTGTTTATTTTCCCAAATGTTTGTCATTGTTACACTTTGCTATGAGAAGCAAAGTATATTATTAAAAAGGTATGTTAAAATATACACTAGTATTTTGAGCAGAATATGCTTTTTAATAACTGTTGATTTGAATAAATATTGATGGATTATTCAGTGATTGTCATCGTCATTAACTGTTGCCATATTTTTAAATGTCAGCTTGAAGTAAAGCATCTAAAGATCCTTGCAATAACAGCAAAACATGAGTTTTTACACAAATTGAATTTTTTTCATTTCCTCAATATCAGAATTCAAGACAGTTTTCAAAAAATGTCACATTCATCACATTTTACCACATTAAAAGTATTTTTCATCAATTAGACTGATTTAATATTCTAATCTCAAATGTAATGTTTTCATTAGTTATTAATTAATTCTGCATTGTCAGAAACTACATCTTTATGGACGTTTCATGCACCTTTCAGTTACTGTATCCAGAGATAACATTGCAGACGATCTACAATACTGTAATGTGACACAAAAACAAGTCAGAAATATCTTTTGCATTTGAAGGATATTTTTTTAAAAACCCATCAAAAATCCATAAATTAATCAACTCGCCCAATGCTTTCTGTTGTTAAGAGCTTTGGATTAATGATCCTTTTCAGTTTTGTTGGTAATCAAATTGTTGATTTTATGGCTATAGTTAAAGTGATCTGTCTTATAAAAATATCAGACATAAAAACAGGCCAAGAATTTTTCAAAATAAC
The DNA here is from genome assembly GCF_003331165.1 of Xiphophorus hellerii. Lineage (NCBI taxonomy): Eukaryota > Metazoa > Chordata > Actinopteri > Cyprinodontiformes > Poeciliidae > Xiphophorus > Xiphophorus hellerii. Next base: position 24,875,238 of record NC_045685.1, read on the forward strand.
CAGAATACTTTTATTGTTTTGATGGCTTTAGTTAAAGTGATGTGTCTTGGTCTCACATCTTGTCTCTTCAGGGACCTTTCATGTTTTCACTACTTTTTTGGCAACATGAACCTTTTTTTCACAACACAGTCAGTTATTCTCCATCTTTACAAGTCAAAACAACGAATCTCTGCGCTCCTCTATAAAATATGTATATATTTACTGTTAACTTCAAGACTGAATCACAAAATACAAAACTAGAAAATTCCTGAAGAAATTCAACCGGGGCCTGCCAAAATGTGCCCGTCGGTTTGTACCCAGCGTTCTGATGCTAAAAATTAGCATCAATGCTAAAGAAACCTGCAATGTAATCAATAGCATGTGGAGAGTAACAAGCATGTTGATTAACATGGTCTTGCACCATTCAGTATGTTAATATTAATGTATAATCTAAAATGAGCCAAAATGCTAATGTAAACCTAAATGCTGCCAGTAGCATGTGGGCTATCATTAGAATGTTGTCTTACATGGACTTCCTACATTCAGTGTCCTAAACATGGATAATAAGTAAGAAAAATAGCTAAAATCTTATTTTAGGGAAAATGCTTAACCTGAGAGAAAAAGATAATGCAGGCTAATATTATTGCACCACCTATGGCCTTAATTTAACCATAGAGGAATATTAAGGCTTTTATTTTGAAATTTTCAGTAAGCTTCATTTTAAATGTCCAAACTAATTCCATGAGTAACATTGATCTAGGGGCTGCACAGTGGCGCAGTTGATAGCACTGTTGCCTTGCAGCAAGAAGGTCCTGGGTTCGATTCCCGGCCGGGGTCTTTCTGCATGGAGTTTGCATGTTCTCCCTGTGCATGCATGGGTTCTCTCCGGGTACTCCGGCTTCCTCCCACAGTCCAAAAACATGACTGTTAGGTTAATCGGTCTATCTAAATTCTCCACACACACCCTAGGGGTGTGTGTGTGTGAATGTTTGTCCTGTATGTCTTTGTGTTGCCCTGCGACAGACTGTCCAGGGTGACCCCGCCTCCCACCTGGAACGTAGCTGGAGATAGGCACCAGCAACCCTCCCGACCCCATTAGGGACAAGGGTGAACAGAGGATGGATGGATGAATGGAACGTTCATGTAAAAAATACACAAATGTAATGAGTAAGCTTAATTTTAAATCAGTTATAAAACACCCAAAACACAAGTAATTCTAAAGGCCAGCTCAGTCCTCCTCTGTAGTAACTGACAGTTCCACCATGTTTGTAGTTCTGACATTCAGCTCAGACCACTTTTGTAGGCACTGATTGTCCGCCATGTTGTAGTCCTAACCTTCAGTCATTGTAGTTCTAAAGAGCAGCTGTTGTGTGAGTGTGAGACAGAAAGGTGGAAAAGAATTATATCTTTGTGAGACACCTAGTCAGTTTTTATTTAAAAAAGCAGTCCGAACAACTCCTTCCCGTTCGGGAACCGTGATACGTATTCGAAAACCGTTTGAAGAGTATGAGAGGGCTATTTGTCGCCCGCGATTCATATCTCTACCTCACTCTCAGTAATAACAGTGATGAGACATAGATGGTGTGCGCCGAGCTCCGAAATTTTTCAGAAATACATGGAAGTGAATCTGGGAGAGCGTCAGTTACCCTGCCCCATGATTTCGCTCTGAAGCACCTTGTCAGAAAACCGTAAGCCCTAGAGAAATTTTGAAAACATTTTACCGGAGCAGGCATGCGTATCGATGTCATGACCGAGTTTGACACCAATCGGGCGATATTTGTGGGCGTGACGGCGATTTCTAAATTGTTTTGGGGTCAAAAATCCACTTCATTTCTCACTCTAATGGGGCAGCAGTTGGTTTCAGTTATACTCTGTGTTTCTGCAGTTGGAAATTTTGCTCGTTTTTAGCTTTTTACTTCGCCATCGTAACTCCGATTCCCAATAACAGTAATAGCTAAATGCCGGGATTGAGCCGCACGTTTTGATACCACTTAGACTGTTTTACAAGCTAAAACGATCACAACAAGTCTCTGCGTTCCTCCATAATATATGTAGCCATTTACTGTTTAACTTCAAAACTGAATCACAAAATACAAAACTATAATATTAGACTCTGTTTCACAAGCTGAAACGATCACACACAAGAAATTAAAATACCTTCTAATATGGTTCTTTTGTAAGATTAAAAATATCTTTTGATAACTGACTCCAAGCTCACATTTTTAAATAATTCTTTTTTTCATTAGTGTCAGTATGATGTATTATTCTAATCATAAATGCTGTGTTTCCATTAAATGTGGAAAATCCTCATAATTAACAGAAATAAAAGGCTTGGAAACATCCGTGTGTTTGTGTAATTACTTTAATACTGTGTTTCACTCACTGAAATATATAAACCTTTTATTAATGTTGTAAGATATTTAATATAACTTTATGTTGAGAGGAGGCTCAAAGCGGAACATTCAAGCGGGAACTAAAAATCGTTTACAGTTTCTTCAGTGCAGCCAAAGTGAAACACACGGAAAGCTACGGAGCTCACGAGGTAGCATTAGCTCCTCTTAGAAGGTAGTTTGAAAACAGGTTTGGTGTTTTCGGTAAATATTTCCGTGTTTTCAGTGAAAATGTCTTCAGTTCCGCCTCAGAGAGAGTTTATCAACGAGCAGGTAACTCCTGCTGGAGAAACATTCACAGAGTGGAAAGAAATCAACGTTAAGATGGAGGAAGAGATGGAGGATCAGCGCAGACTGATGGATTTTACCCGGATACCGAGGATCATCTTACACCGGATAGGTACGAAACACCTTCATGTTTTACTGATTAATCAGGTTTAAGAAAGACGAAGCTGAAGTTGGTTTCCAATTCAAGCTTCCGATTCGGGAAATGGCTAAAGGGCGATTCCACCTATTTTTTCCTTCCGCATGTTTAATCGACTCTAGTTTAAAAACTACAACACCCAGACTCTTCAAAGCTGGACTGGAGTATTCTGCTCTAATAGCAGAATATTTAAACCCAGGGGCGATTCTAGGATCTGACCTTTAGGGGTCCTTAGCCCCCAGCAGTGCTAAGGACCAAGAGAAGTTATTTGTTGGTGCATTTTTCTAAACTTCACTGCTTATTTACATACATTCACATAAGAAATTAAATAGTTTTGTCCAACTAAAACCGTTAACAACTACATACAGGTCTGGAAAAAATGAAGAGACCACTGCACTAAACCCCATTGAAAACCTCCTGGTTATTCCACCAAATATTGATTTCTGAACTCTTCCTGAGTTAAAACATTTGTTTTGTTGTTTCTAAATGAATATGAACTAGTTCTCTTTGCATTATTCAAGGTCTGAAAGCACTGCATTATTAAATTATTTTGACCTTTTCTCATTTTCTGAAAATAAACACAAAGTTTTTGCTCGGAATTTCAGAGACATGTCAGTAGTTCAACAATCTTCATTTTATTTAAACATGTACCTATACAGTGAACCCTCGTTTTTCTCGGGGGTTGTGTTCCCAAAAGAACCCATGATAGGCGAAATCCGTGAAGCATTTACCTTTATTTTTTACAATTATTATAAAGCATAATTACCGCATTTTCCGCACTATAGGGCGAACCACATTATAAGGCGCACCTTCAATGAATGGCCTATTTTAAAACTTTTTTCATATATAAGTTGCACCGTGTTTAAGGCGCATAGGATAGACGCTACAGTAGAGGCTGGAGTTACGTTATGCATCCATTAGATGGAGCTGCGCTAAAGGGAATGTCAACAGAATAGTCAAATAGACTTAGACTGACTTTATTGTCATTTTGCATGCACAGGGTGTATACAGAATGAAATTTCGTTGCATACGGCTCAGGACAATGTTTTGAGGTTCAATGTTGTGAGGTTACTCCAGAATAAAATAAAATACAGTATAAAATATGAATATAAATATGAATATAAAATATAAAGTGCAGGACTGACAGTAAAATGGAAGTTATTTAGCTCTGTACATGTGCAAGGTATGAAGTGGAGACCAGATTTTGAGTGCAGTCCAGTTAAGAGTTCAGCAGTCTGATGGCAAGTGGGAAAAAGCTGTTTCGGAACCTGGTGGACCTGCACTGGACGCTGCGGAACCTCTTTCCAGAGCCAGAAAAAAATCCTGTTTTTATCCAACAAAATATTAAAATGAAGACTTCCTTGTTTGATTGACATTTAAAGGCTTTTGTTTTGTCTTTTTGTCCAGATCTCCCACAATGTTGCGTGTGTAAAGAGGAGGAGGTTCTCAATGAAACAGAACCACAGAGGAACCAACTCATCTCTCATGGCTCTGCAGAAACTGAGAACCAGAATCAGGAAGGAATCAATTCTGAAGACCCAGGAAAAAAGAGAAAGGAAGAACAAAAACAAAAGGAGAAATATGAGAAAACCAAAGAGCAGAATGGCAGAACTGACACTTCAAAACAAGAAAAGCACAAGAAAGCTCACGCAGGGCAAAAATTATATTCTTGTAAAATTTGTGATAAAACCTTTTCTCGAAACGATATCTTGCTAAGACACAGAAGAATTCACAAATATGAGCGGCCTTTTTCTTGTGGGACTTGTGGAAAGAGTTACAGTAACAGAGGGACTTTAAATTATCACATGAGAATTCACACAGGTGAGAAGCCTTTCTCCTGTGGATCCTGTGGAAAGAGTTTCTCTCGAAAGGACGCTCTAAATGTCCACATGATAACTCACACAGGTGAGAAGCCTTTCTCATGTGGGTCTTGTGGAAGAGGTTTCTCCGTAAAAACTAATTTAAATGTTCACATGAGAATTCACACAGGTGAGAAGCCTTTCTCTTGTGGGTCTTGTGGAAGAAGTTTCTCTCGCAAAGATTATTTAAATGTTCATATGAAAATTCACAATGGTGAGAGGCCTTTCTCTTGTGGGTCTTGTGGAAGAGGTTTCTCCCTAAAAACTCATTTAAATGCTCATATGAAAGTTCACACAGGTGAGAAGCCCTTCTCATGTGGGACCTGTGGAAAGAGTTACAGTGAAAGAGGGACTTTAACTCGGCACATTAGAATTCACACAGGTGAGAAGCCTTTCGCTTGTGGGATCTGTGGAAAGAGTTACAGTGAAAAACATACTTTAACTCATCACATGAGAATTCACACAGATGAGAAGCCTTTCTCTTGTGGGTCGTGTGGAAAACGTTTCTCTCAAAAAGGTGTTTTAAATGTTCACATGAGAATTCACACGGGTGAGAAGCCTTTCTCTTGTGGGTCTTGTGGAAAACGTTTCTCTCAAAAATGTTATTTAAATGTTCACATGAGAATTCACACAGGTGAGAAGCCTTTCTCTTGTGGGACTTGTGGAAAAAGTTTCACTCAAAAAGAACATTTATCTTATCATCTGAGAATTCACACAGGTGAGAAGCCTTTCTCTTGTGGGACTTGTGGAAAAAGTTTCACGCTGAAAAGAACTTTAAATGATCATATGACAATTCACACAGGTGAGAAGCCATTCTCATGTTGGAGCTGTGGAAAAAGTTACAGTAACAGAAGTAATTTATCTCGTCACATGAAGACTCACTCTGATGAGAATCCATAGGTCCAAAGCAGATCCGATCCAATTTGGCATCTAATCTTACTGATCACATGAGAATTCACACAGGTGAGAAGCCTTTCTCCTGTGGATCCTGTGGAAAGAGTTTCTCTCGAAAGGACACTCTAAATGTCCATATGATAACTCACACAGAGGAGAAGCCTTTCTCTTGTGGGTCTTGTGGAAGAGGTTTCTCCCTAAAAACTAATTTAAATGTCCACATGATAACTCACACAGGTGAGAAGCCTTTCTCTTGTGGATCTTGTGGAAGAGGTTTCTCCCTAAAAACTCATTTAAATGCTCATATGAAAGTTCACACAGGTGAGAAGCCCTTCTCTTGTGGGTCGTGTGGAAAACGTTTCTCTCAAAAAGGTGTTTTAAATGTTCACATTAGAATTCACACAGGTGAGAAGCCTTTCTCTTGTGGATCCTGTGGAAAGAGTTTCTCTCGAAAGGACGCTCTAAATGTCCACATGATAACTCACACAGATGAGAAGCCTTTCTCTTGTGGGACTTGTGGAAAACGTTTCTCTCAAAAAGGTGATTTAAATGTTCACATGAGAATTCACACGGGTGAGAAGCCATTCTCATGTGGGAGCTGTGGAAAACGTTTCTCTCAAAAAGGTTATTTAAATGATCATATGAGAATTCACACATGTGAGAAGCCTTTCTCTTGTGGGAGCTGTGGAAAAAGTTACAGTAACAGAAGTAATTTATCTCGTCACATGAAGACTCACTCTGATGAGAAGCTATAGGTCCAAAACAGATCCGATCCAATTTGGCATCTAATCTTATGGAAAATCTGGTCAGATGATGTAAACAGCAAGTTGAACATATTAAAGTCAACAGATTCTTGCAGGCTGCTAGTGTTTCACTGTGATTGTGTCTTTCACTGTCTGACCAAGATAAACCTGAGGTCTGCTTTTGCCTAGCAGCTTGTTTTCCTTAATCCAGTTTTTTGTTTTAATTCTCAGTCGTATTTGTACTTAAGATCCCCATCAGTATCCCATTAGATACTGAAGTTAAAGAGGGGAACACATTCAGACAGGATTAATTTCTGTGCATTTCAGTTTTCATGGAGTTCTGTACCATGTAGAATAATTGAGTTTAGCTTTTATTTGAAGTTTCTTTGTATGACTGGATGTAAAATACTTTAGAAATGAAAGCAGTGAAATGTTCTTGTTTTTCCATAAATAAAACTCTGATGTTTGTTTGAAAAAAATCTCTAAAATAATTTTGATCTGGTCACATTTTGATTTAGAGCTAACCACAGAGAGGTTTTTATGTTCCCAATTTTTTGTCATTGTTACACTTTGCTATGAGAAGAAAAGTATATTATTAAAAAGGTTTGTTAAAATATACACTAGTATTTTGAGCAGAATATGCTTTTTAATAACTGTTGACTTGAATAAATATTGATGGATTATTCAGTGATTGTCATCGTCATTAACTGTTGCCATATTTTTAAATGTCAGCTTTAAGTAAAGCATCTAAAGATCCTTGCAATAACAGCAAAACATGAGTTTTTACACAAATAATTTTTTTTTCATGTCTTCAATATCAGAATTCAAGACAGTTTTCAAAAAATGTCATTCATTACATTTTACAAAATTAAAAGTATTTTTTCATCAATTAGACTGATTTAATATTCTAATCTCAAATGTAATGTTTTCATTAGTTATTAATTAATTCTGCATTGTCAGAAACTACATCTTTATGGACGTTTCATGCACCTTTCAGTTACTGTATCCAGAGATAACATTGCAGACGATCTACAATACTGTAATGTGACACAAAAACAAGTCAGAAATATCTTTTGCATTTGAAGGATATTTTATAAAACCGTTTGAAGCGTATGAGAGGGCTATTTGTCGTCTCCGATTCATATCTCTACCTCACTCTCAGTAATAACAGTGATGAGACATAGATGGTGTGCGCCGAGCTCTGAAATTTTTCAAAAATACATGGAAGTGAATCTGGGACAGCGTCAGTTACCCTGCCCCATGATTTCGCTCTGACGCACCTTGACAGAAAACCGTAAGCCCTAGAGAAATTTTGAAAACATTTTACCGGAGCAGGCATGCGTATCGATGTCATGACCGAGTTTGATACCAATCGGGCGATATTTGTGAGCGTGACGGCGATTTCTAAATTGTTTTGGGGTCAAAAATCCACTTCATTTCTCACTCTAATGGGGCAGCAGTTGGTTTCAGTTATGCTCTGTGTTTCTGCAGTTGGAAATTTTGCTCGTTTTTAGCTTTTTACGTCGCCATCGTAACTCCGATTCCCAATAACAGTAATAGCTAAATGCCGGGATTGAGCCGCACGTTTTGATACCACTTAGACTGTTTTACAAGCTAAAACGATCACAACAATTCTCTGCGTTCCTCTATAATATATGTAGCCATTTACTGTTTAACTTCAAAACTGAATCACAAAATACAAAACTATAATATTAGACTCTGTTTCACAAGCTGAAACGATCACACACAAGAAATTAAAATACCTTCTAATATGGTTCTTTTGTAAGATTAAAAGTATCTTTTGATAACTGACTCCAAGCTCACATTTTTAAATAATTCTTTTTTTCATTAGTGTCAGTATGATGTATTATTCTAATCATAAATGCTGTGTTTCCATTAAATGTGGAAAATCCTCATAATTAACAGAAATAAAAGGCTTGGAAACATCCGTGTGTTTGTGTAATTACTTTAATACTGTGTTTCACTCACTGAAATATATGAACCTTTTATTAATGTTGTAAGATATTTAATATAATTTTATGTTGAGAGGAGGCTCAAAGCGGAAAATTCAAGCGGGAACTAAAAATCATTTACAGTTTCTTCAGTGCAGCCAAAGTGAAACACACAGGAGGAGGAAACAGTTATATCTAGGTTGCGGTTTGGACATACAAGGTTAAACAGTAATTTATTTAAAATAGGAAAACATCGAACTGGAAGTTGTGATTTTTGTGGTCAAGAAGAGACAGTAAAACATGTTTTGTTGTTCTGTACCAAATATTCTGTTGAGAGAAGGAAATTAGTTTGCCGGTTACAAGAAAATAAATTACAGTTAAATTTACAAGATATTTTGGGAAAAATTTCTAATTCTAAAGATATAAGTTATTTAATTAATTATCTTAAGAAAACAAAATTGATAGAAAAGATTTAAGTGTTGTTATTTTATTATTATTATTATTATTTTATTGTTTTGTTTGTATTGTTTTGTTTTGAGGGGGGTGTATATAGTTAGCGTCCCGATCCACACTCCATTCCAGTAGATGGCGGTAATGCACATCTAAAAGTTGCTTGCCAACCGCCATAAAAAAGGAAAAGAAGAAGAAGAAGAAGAAGAAGAACACACACAGGAAGCTACGGAGCTCACGAGGTAGCATTAGCTCCTCTTAGAAGGTAGTTTGAAAACAGGTTTGGTGTTTTCGGTAAATATTTCCGTGTTTTCAGTGAAAATGTCTTCAGTTCCGCCTCAGAGAGAGTTTATCAACGAGCAGGTAACTCCTGCTGGAGAAACATTCACAGAGTGGAAAGAAATCAACGTTAAGATGGAGGAAGAGATGGAGGATCAGCGCAGACTGATGGATTTTACCCGGATACCGAGGATCATCTTACACCGGATAGGTACGAAACAACTTCATGTTTTACTGATTAATCAGGTTTAAGAAAGACGAAGCTGAAGTTGGTTTCCAATTCAAGCTTCCGATTCGGGAAATGGCTAAAGGGCGATTCCACCTATTTTTTCCTTCCGCATGTTTAATCGACTCTAGTTTAAAAACTACAACACCCAGACTCTTCAATCCTGGACTGGAGTATTCTGCTCTAATAGCAGAATATTTAAACCCAGGGGCGATTCTAGGATCTGACCTTTAGGGGTCCTTAGCCCCCAGCAGTGCTAAGGACCAAGAGAAGTTATTTGTTGGTGCATTTTTCTAAACTTCACTGCTTATTTACATACATTCACATAAGAAATTCAATAGTTTTGTCCAACTAAAACCGTTAACAACTACATACAGGTCTGGAAAAAATGAAGAGACCACTGCACTAAACCCCATTGAAAACCTCCTGGTTATTCCACCAAATATTGATTTCTGAACTCTTCCTGAGTTAAAACATTTGTTTTGTTGTCTCTAAATGAATATGAACTAGTTCTCTTTGCATTATTCAAGGTCTGAAAGCACTGCATTTTTAAATTATTTTGACCTTTTCTCATTTTCTGAAAATAAACACAAAGTTTTTGCTTGGAATTTCAGAGACATGTCAGTAGTTCAACAATCTTCATTTTATTTAAACATGTACCTATACAGTGAACCCTCGTTTTTCTCGGGGGTTGTGTTCCCAAAAGAACCCATGATAGGCGAAATCCGTGAAGCATTTACCTTTATTTTTTACAATTATTATAAAGCATAATTACCGTATTTTTCGCACTATAAGGCGCACCACATTATAAGGTGCACCTTCAATGAATGGCCTATTTTAAAACTTTTTTCATATATAAGTTGCACCGTGTTTAAGGCGCATAGGATAGACGCTACAGTAGAGGCTGGAGTTACGTTATGCATCCATTAGATGGAGCTGCGCTAAAGGGAATGTCATCAAAATAGTCAAATAGGTCAGTCAAACTTTATTAATAGATTACTGTTGTGGAAAAAATACTATTTCCAAGCACTGTTCAGGTGAAATCACTCAGTCAGGTTTATTCATATATTGTGCACAATACAGAGAGCTTGTAGGACAGTCAGTAATGATGCAGGTCTGGATGAAAAGCTGTCAGGCAGAGAAACACATGAGTTTTATACCAAGGATAAAGATTTAACAACAAGAGGTGAGACAGTCTGGTTCTGATGCAGCTGTAGAAAACAACTTCCAACCTTCTACATGTAACCCAAATAGTTCTTTTGGTGAAAGTTCACAATAATTCATATAACATGACTAGCAGATGTGACCTTAATGTAATTTTTCCATCACATTTCCCCCCTTTTGATTCTAAATAAATATGATAATGTTTAATATTAATCAACACACATTTCCCTCCTCAGTCATAAGACATAACACAACACTATCCTGGAAGATGTAACAAAAACAACAAAACACATATACACAAGATACGAAAAACCTACCGGCATTCACCTGTTCAACCCTATAACAATATGACTGTGTTTGGTAGGAAAAGTTATCTTGCAGCCCCTCCTTGCCAGGGAGGCGGTCCTCTATATGTTCTGTCCAGGAAAAGTGTGGAGGTATCATACCAATGATTGAAGACATAAAAACCCAAGAAACAATAATAAAGAAAATGAAAATGTAACACAAAAGCTAATTAAGGAGGAGAAAAAAAATTAACAATAATAAAAACATTTAAAAGGAAAAACAAACAAAAATCAACGTCAAAACAAAAACACCAAGCTTAATAGAAAACTTATATCTAATCGAATAAATCAATCTAAACCACATCACAACAACAATCCATAATCATGAAATACCTTACTCCAACTAAACTTAAAAAGAGAAAAAAAAACTAAAATGGAAAAAAAAATTTCATTTCCAGATCAAATGAAAAGTAAAATCAAAATATAAAATGCATATTTAGAACATGCAGAAAGGATAGGCATTTGTTTTTGTGAAACAGACATTTCAGTGAATTGCAAAGCAGTATAGGAAAGCTAGGATACTAGCCTGAAAATATCAATGATTAACACTACTTAAAGACAAAAAACAAACAAAAAAAACCCCAAATCAAACGTTACACATTATCTCAATATCAATTAATATCCCGCAGTTCATGTAGAGGAAACGTTTCTACTGTAGCAGAGAGAAAGAAACCCCAATGACACAAACAAACAATAAAAAATCAGAAATAACCAACACAAATGTCTGTAATTGAAACAAGATGAAGACGTGATCGCTGTCATAATGAACATCCTTGTTCTTTTCTTCTTTCTCTCTCAGGAACTTTTTTAATATATATATATTTATTCTTCATTCCCCACTTCGACCACTCGCCAGTGGACCAGCAATAGTTCTTTGGTTGGGGAGCCTTTTTTGATGTACAAAAGCAACCAATGTTTGTTGTTATGTTTCGTCTCTTCCGTATTCGATTGTTTGCATCCTTCTCCTCTTCCTGAAAGTTGGGTGTCAGAGGTTACCAGCACTTAACACCAATTGTAATGAAAGTATTTCAGTGATCCAGGAAATTAAACGTGGCTGTCTGCGGTGTAAATAAATGGCGATTTCAGACCCTTTTTTGCATCTGGATCACTCTAGAACAGGGGTGTCAAACTCAATTTCACCAAGGGCCACTTCAGCATATTGGCCACCCTCAAAGGGCCACATTGACGGTATAAATCAGGAATGCCCAAGTGCAGTCCTCCAGACTGCAACTTTTAGATGCGTCCCTGCTAAAACATACCCCAGACAAAAAGTTGACTTCCCTCATTAGCAGCAACTCAGTTCTGTAGAGGCCTATGAATGAGTTTATGATCCAGATGTGTTAGAGAAGGAACGCATCTAAAGTTGCAGAGTGATAGGTCTGGAAAACTAGACTTGGGCAACCCTAGCATAAATGTATTAAAATACAATGTTAAAAATAAATTAAACAACACCTCATATTGTTAAATGACTGATTTTATGTATTCAAGTTTTAAATATTACATTTGCATGGATGCAAAATTACTGCTCAGTTTAAAAATATGCTCAGTATTTTTAAACTGCTCAGCTAAACTTCGCTCTTTAGCTTGTTAGCTTGTCGATGTTTCAGTTTTATTCCCTGGGAAAATTAATCTTTGTCTGCTTTAAAGATAAGCAGACAAAGAATAAAAACAAGTTTTGATATTAACTCTCAACTTCATTCACAAAACTTTTTCGTTATTTATTACACAACCAACATGTATTTCACATAAGAACAAAACAATGAGGTGATGCTGCCTGTCCTTGAACACAACGCTGATCCCTCTTCACCCTGTCACCAACTCACACACATCCTCATTGTGTTGTGTTGTGTAAATAAACACAAAACAAGCAAAATCAATAAACTATATTTATATTCCAGTAAACTGAGTTTTGGTTTTACATTCATTCTATTTAAATTTAGTTTGTTCGTGCTTACCAATGTTTCCCCCTGGTCAGTTCGTCGATGTCTGGTTTTAGTTCTATTCTGTGGAAATCCACAAAATGGCGTGTAGGTTTTTGTCAGTAATGCGCGATCTGTATTTGGTCTTGTTTAAATTCATTATTGAAAACATCTGTTCGCACAGATAGGTGCTTCCAAACATGGACAAAACACGAGCTGCATGGAGTCGAAGCTGTGGCATCAAATCAGGGGGCAGGAGACGGTAAAAGTCCTCGATTGAAACGTCACGGAACTTCGCTCTTTAGCTTCTTAGCTTGTCGATGTTTTTGGATCCGTAATTTTTTTAATTCTCCAGCGTCTTTCTGGAATACTATACCCTTTCATATTTTTTCCAAATTCGGTGGTCTAAAGTTCTTTCTAATTTGTAATTTTGATATAACGAAACTACCAATTAAACTCTCTAATTTTCATCGGCAGGCCTTTTTATCATGGTTACTCATCTACAAGCATAACTTCTCTCCTCACCGATACTTTATTTGGAATAATAAGGACATTCTATATAAGAGGAAAACTATATTTTTTGATTCTTGGTTTAATAATAACATTGTTTTGGTTGACCAATTGTTCAACAGTGATGGTCTGTTGTTGACTTATGAAGAATTTCTCTGTAAGTTCAGTTTTCCTGTTTCTCCTGGAGAATATGCCAAAGTCTTTGGTGCCGTTTCTACAAAGATCTGTATGTTATTTCGGCAGAAGCCGAGAATCGTTTATCACTCTCCCATTTTATCTCCCATACATTCTCCTGTTGGCAAAATTTGTTTGAATCCTTTTCCTTGTAACAATAATAAGTCAATCAGATCCCTGTTTCTGAAGGACGTGACCTCTACTCCTGTGGTCGTTCATTATTGGAATCGCTTTCATATTACAGTGTCTTGGAAATTTATCTGGCTGCTCCCTAATCACTTTCTTCTCTCTAACAAGGTAAAGGAAGTTTCTTTTAAACTCATTCACCGAATCTACCCCGTTAAAGTCTATTTAAAGAAATTCAATTCTAACATTGATGTGAACTGTTCCTTCTGTGTCGTTTGCCCAGAATCGGTCACTCATTTGTTCTGGTTGTGCCCTCATTCTAAAATATTTTGGCAACATTTTTGTAACTTTGTTGATTCCAAAATTTCAGCAGGCTTTCACTTATATTGGGAAAATGTCTTATTTGGATTTCAACAAAATGGAGGAATGAATGTAAAGAGTCTCCTTATCAATTTACTAATTATTAAGGCTAAATTTCACCTACATAAATGCAAATTTTTGAAGAAAAAACCAAATATTTTAGTTTTTTTGATCGAACTTAAACATTATTTATCAACAATTCATTCCTCCACTAATCAAAAAGCAGAATCAACAATACGGGCTTGTAATCAACTTGGAATTTTGGATTATCTTTTAAGTTAATGCACTGTGACATCTGGGACACATATCACAATTTGTGCTATTTCCTTTGTACATATTTATATTTATTGTCGTTTTCTTATCTTCTTGCTTTATTTTATGCTCCCCCTGGTAAATTATTGTTATTATCTTCCTGAGATTTGTTCACAGTACATTTGTATTGTTGTTTATTACAATAAATAAAGTTTAAGAAAAAAAAAAAAAAAAAAAAAAGAAAAATAGCTTGTCGATGTTTCAGTTTTATTCGCTGGGAAAATGAATAATCAGCCTGAGGTAACTCTGCTGCACTCTAGTGGCGAGAAGCCGTAATGTTGGCTGGTAAGAATCTGAAGGCATTATGGGATATGTAGTTTGTAGTCAATTCGTGCTCAAAACCTATTTTAAGTCAATCAATAGGGCTGTAAAACGGTGGTGGGGGGGAGAGGGCCACATAAAATGACGTAGCGGGCCACATGTGGCCCGCGGGCCTTGAGTTTGACACATGTGCTCTAGAATGTCTCTAATTCCAAGACTACAACACCTAGACACTTCAATCCTGAACTGGGATTATTCTCTACTAATATCAGAATATTTAAAGGCATGTTTGGGATTCGTGAAACCTTTTTCTGCATTGTGAAACTTCATTTCACTTAACAGACTGCTGCAGAAGTTCTTTCCTTCCAACAGTCATCACCATCTACAATAACTTTGAAGAATTACACCAACATCTAATTTCCCATTGGGATTAATAAAGTGGTTTTGAATTAGAATTGAATTTGAACAAAAGAACTGCATGGAACAAGTGTAAATAGTAATCTAAACTTTAGTGAAGTTTCACAAATCATGTAAAGGTTTCACAAATCCCAAACATGGTTTTAAATATTCTGCTGTTAGAGCAGAATATTCTAGTCCAGGTTTGAAAAGTCTGGGTGTTGTAGTTTTTAAACGAGTCGATGAAAGATGCGGAAGGTAGTGAAAAATTAGGTGGAATCGCCCTTTAGCCATTTCCCGAATCGGAAACTAACTTCAGCTTTGTTGAGTAAAGTTGGAGTTATATGAAAGAGATGCAGGAGATTAAGGAGCGCTGTACTCAAAGAGCTTTTACACCAAACTAAAAGACTCTAATAAATCTGTAAACATTAAATTCTTAAAAATGATCAACAGCAACCCGGACTATTATTCATCATTTAATATGACAATTACAGTTTCCGTGACGCCAGTTTAAGGAAGTACACGGACACTGAAGGAAATTTTACACCGAATACAGTTTACTGGAGAGACTGGTTAAACATCGCTGTATCTGAAAATTATTTAAACAATCTGCACAAATGATAAATATTAAATACTCATTGGTTGGCTGTAAGGGCCAGCAAGTTCTTCTCTGCTAGCCATAAAAAAATAAAAATAGTAAAAGTCTCAATTATGTTTAATTTTAGCTATAATTTAACTTTTATTCTACAAATTAGTTGCTTATTGGTGTCATTGAGGTTTAATTTCCTACTTTAAAAAGTGCCTTAAATGCATCTCATATCGTTCTAAGTATTTAAAATACTTGGAATGATCAACTTTGACCTGGACTGTTTACTATTCATCATATAATATCTAAATTACAGTTTGTGATCCGTGACAGTCTTATCTTATAAAAAATGTCTGTACTCCAGCTTTTAGTTTATGTATTCATCTTCAGTGAGTTTAATAGATGAACTCTCACCTTGTCCCATACCTGTCAAGCTGTAGGTTTGAGAATATGGGAAATGTCGCCTGGATTTGGGGGAGAGGAGGCAAACGAAGGAACATAAGATGGGGGTGGAGGGGAGGAAATGGACCAGGAGACAGACGAAGTCCAGGGGGGAGGGCCCATTGCATTAAATAAATGACTTAAATAATTTATATCATTGTCCATTTTCACCTTTCATATTTATTCTTCCAAAGTGTCCAACATTCATGTCAAATATTTTCAATAGGATCATTTTGCCATTATTTTCTGCATGTTAACAACTGTTAAAAAAGAGGATAATTTAATGTTAACTTTGGACAAAACGTTTGGCTCTTTCCTCTTTAATTTCCCCGGATCCTCAGCGAGTGGCGGCGTGCTCTAAAGCGAAAACAACAACAAAGCGTGTTGACGTCACAGATCACAGAGTTTAATCTCATACAAAGCAATCAACAACAAAACTGCAAAGGAACAGAGATATGCATTTTTCTCATAAAAATAAAGACAGACAAGGGGAAGACAGACAAACACAAAACCAAGACAAACAAAAAGCAAAGACGCGTCTTTGGAGAGAGCCGATGCAAAAAGGCAAAATGGTGGCCGCTCTCTGCATTTTCTCTCCTGACACGAAATCTTATACTAAAGAGGTGTTTCTCTATTTAATTTATGCACTCAAGGCGTTCCTCCTGTTGACCAACTGGAAACTCCCTTAAGCACTCAGAGAGACTTGTAACTCCCCCTGATCTACAGCAAAGATCAAAGGACCATCTGCCTTCTAGCGAGACAAAGAAGCAAACCGCTGCGCTCTGACCCCCCGTGGCTCCCACGGTCATTCTGAGTACAGAACAACCTGGGATACAATCTCACAGATACCTGTGAAATCTAAAGTCTCTGTCTCCCAAGGAAAATGCTAATTTTATGGCCTCCTATGGCCCGGCCTCACAGCACGGAGACTCCATTGAGTGATCTGCATTTTGGCCCCTGTTTGTCTGAATGCCTGCTCATCTGCTCAACAGAAAACTGTTCCAAATAAGAGTGCTGAATATACCTTTTACACATGTCGTAAGATTAACTGTATTAAGCACTAAAAATAATCATTTTTTCTTAACACAACAATCACCCCACTGTTACCAATTCTGCTGCGAATCGCAGGAAAGTAAAGGCTGAGATTTAGTCGTGCTTTTGAAAGTTTGTGTTGAGTGTGTGAGTGGAGCAATGTCTGACAGTATCAGTGGGTCAAGATTTGAAAGCACTTTAGGGCTTTGCTTTAGAGATTTTATGTCATTCTTTAATGTGATATATATCCTGAAGCTACATAGAGGAAGAAAACTTTTTGTAATATTTGAATGGAAGCCACTAGATTAAGCCACTAAGTTAAGCTATCACTAGGCCTGTCGCGATAAACGATAAATCGATTAATCATACGATAAATTAAAACTATCGACGTCATTTCAATTATCGGCATTATCGTCTCTTCCGGCCTTTTTCTCTTTCTGTTGATGACACCGAATGAAAAAAGGCTCAACTCCGGTGCTCTCCACTGACCCTCCTTCCTCATTTCCTTAGTGTAAAGCCCAGCGCACACAACACGATCTTAGAGCTGTCGGCAGATTGTCGGCCCATTTTTAAAACCTGACAGACCACACATGAGCCGACAGAAATACTAGGTATAACGGTTCGATCGGGTTCGTTCCTGCCGTGTGGTGTCCAACAATGGGCACAAAATAATGGCTGCAAGTCCAGTGAACTAATTTTAAAACCAGACATTAATCAATGCTTTACTACAATCTACCTGCAATGCATGTGGCTAGTGTCAGCGTAAAGTCCTGACTGAATGAAAATCATTAGAACCTATTTACGTCACGTTAACGAAGAACAGCTGAAAAGTTACCGGGTTTGTCAACTGCGGTAGCAATTTCGCTCCAACTCCTCCTCTTGTCATTTCTATATTATTTGCATGTTGAATAAACATTAATGTTGTTTCCACATATCATCTCCAATGTCCGCTGGACTTCGGGTTGCGCCGTGTCAGCTGTTTGGGATTCCCCGACGTAATTTCCCCTCAGAAAACACGGAGGAGAATCCGAGCTTTCTGATTGGCTACCTGTCACATTCAACAGGCTGCGTTAAGATCCCAGTGGGGAAAACCCCTGATTTAGATCGGAGCGGCAACGACGATCTACCGTAACACACCACACAATCTTAGGAAGACCAACAAGATTGTCTTAAGGGGAAAAATAGGAGCAAAAAATCATGTAGTGTGAACTATTGCATCAGGTAGTCGATGTGCCCATCTTCTCTATTTAAATCTAATTATTACTGAAGGGCAACATAATATACAGACTTCATAATCTGCACTCTTTTGGTTGAATGCAGTATTTATTTCCACTTTGGCTTTATGTTGTTTAGTTTTTATTAAGTACATTTTTTGTTTATGGAGACTGAGAATCCATTTTGTTTTTGGTTGTTTTGTTTATTTTGTTTATCAGCTCCAGTGTTCTTTTGAAAATAAAGTGTATCTATCTTTGGCAGGAAATCACATGCATTATTACGTCATTTCCATTAAATCAGTGTAAAAAGGTCTTCAGACAATATTATCGTTTATCGCAATAATTTTTTGAGACAATTAATCGCTCAGCAAAATTTGCTATCGTGACAGGCCTAGCTAACACCATCTTGTTTGCTCACCTGGAGGTCCATAATATCATATTTTGACTCACATCTAATTCCATTCTGGTCATAAGAACCTCATTGGTTGAGTTAATGTTCATTCTTGTAAGATTGTGATTTTAGAATAACCCCCCAAAAATCCTGTTTTTATCCAACAAAATATTAAAATGAAGACTTCCTTGTTTGATTGACATTTAAAGGCTTTTGTTTTGTCTTTTTGTCCAGATCTCCCACAATGTTGCGTGTGTAAAGAGGAGGAGGTTCTCAATGAAACAGAACCACAGAGGAACCAACTCATCTCTCATGGCTCTGCAGAAACTGAGAACCAGAATCAGGAAGGAATCAATTCTGAAGACCCAGGAAAAGAGAGAAAGGAAGAACAAAAACAAAAGGAGAAATATGAGAAAACGAAAGAGCAGAAAGGCAGAACTGACACTTCAAAACAAAAAAAGCACAAGAAAGCTCACGCAGGGCAAAAATTATATTCTTGTACAATTTGTGATAAAACCTTTTCTCAAAACGATATCTTGCTGAGACACATAAGAATTCACAAAGATGAGCGGCCTTTTTCTTGTGGGACTTGTGGAAAGAGTTTCTCTCGGAAAGGCCTTCTAAATGCTCATATGAAAGTTCACACAGGTGAGAAGCCTTTCTCATGTAGGACCTGTGGAAAGAGTTACAGTGAAAGAGGGACTTTAACTCGTCACATGAAAATTCACACAGGTGAGAAGCCTTTCTCTTGTGGGTCGTGTGGAAAACGTTTCTCTCAAAAAGGTGTTTTAAATGTTCACATGAGAATTCACACAGGTGAGAAGCCTTTCTCTTGTGGATCCTGTGGAAAGAGTTTCTCTCGAAAGGACGGTCTAAATGTCCACATGATAACTCACACAGATGAGAAGCCTTTCTCTTGTGGGACTTGTGGAAAGAGTTTCTCTCGGAAAGGCCTTCTAAATGCTCATATGAAAATTCACAAAGGTGAGAAGCCCTTCTCATGTGGGACCTGTGGAAAGAGTTACAGTGAAAGAGGGACTTCAACTAATCACATGAGAATTCACACAGGTGAGAAGCCTTTCTCTTGTGGGTCTTGTGGAAGAGGTTTCTCTCGCAAAAATTATTTAAATGTTCATATGAAAATTCACACAGGTGAGAGGCCTTTCTCTTGTGGATCCTGTGGAAAGAGTTTCTCTCGAAAGGACGCTCTAAATGTCCACATGATAACTCACACAGATGAGAGGCCTTTCTCTTGTGGGACTTGTGGAAAGAGTTTCTCTCGGAAAGGCCTTCTAAATGCTCATATGAAAATTCACAAAGGTGAGAAGCCCTTCTCATGTGGGACCTGTGGAAAGAGTTACAGTGAAAGAGGGACTTTAACTAATCACATGAGAATTCACACAGGTGAGAAGCCTTTCTCTTGTGGGTCTTGTGGAAGAAGTTTCTCTCGCAAACATTATTTAAATGTTCATATGAAAATTCACACAGGTGAGAGGCCTTTCTCTTGTGGATCCTGTGGAAAGAGTTTCTCTCGAAAGAATACTCTAAATGTCCATATGGTAACTCACACAGGTGAGAAGCCTTTCTCATGTGGGTCTTGTGGAAGAGGTTTCTCCCTAAAAACTCATTTAAATGTCCACATGAGAATTCACACAGGTGAAAAGCCTTTCTCTTGTGGGTCTTGTGGAAGAAGTTTCTCTCGCAAACATTATTTAAATGCTCATATGAAAGTTCACACAGGTGAGAAGCCTTTCGCTTGTGGGATCTGTGGAAAGAGTTACAGTGATAAAAATACTTTAACTCATCACATGAGAATTCACACAGGTGAGAAGCCTTTCGCTTGTGGGATCTGTGGAAAGAGTTACAGTGAAAAACATACTTTAACTCATCACATGAGAATTCACACAGGTGAGAAGCCTTTCACTTGTGGGATCTGTGGAAAGAGTTACAGTGGTAAAAATACTTTAACTCATCACATGAGAATTCACACAGGTGAGAAGCCTTTCTCCTGTGGATCCTGTGGAAAGAGTTTCTCTCGAAAGAATACTCTAAATGTCCATATGGTAACTCACACAGGTGAGAAGCCTTTCTCTTGTGGGACTTGTGGAAGAGGTTTCTCCCTAAAAACTCATTTAAATGTTCACATGAGAATTCACACAGGTGAAAAGCCTTTCTCTTGTGGGTCTTGTGGAAGATGTTTCTCTCGCAAACATTATTTAAATGTTCATATGAAAATTCACACAGGTGAGAGGCCTTTCTCTTGTGGATCCTGTGGAAAGAGTTTCTCTCGAAAGAATACTCTAAATGTCCATAGGGTAACTCACACAGGTGAGAAGCCTTTCTCATGTGGGTCTTGTGGAAGAGGTTTCTCCCTAAAAACTCATTTAAATGTTCACATGAGAATTCACACAGGTGAAAAGCCTTTCTCTTGTGGGTCTTGTGGAAGAAGTTTCTCTCGCAAACATTATTTAAATGCTCATATGAAAGTTCACACAGGTGAGAAGCCCTTCTCATGTGGGATCTGTGGAAAGAGTTACAGCGATAAAAATACTTTAACTCATCACATGAGAATTCACACAGGTGAGAAGCCTTTTGCTTGTGGGATCTGTGGAAAGAGTTACAGTGATAAAAATACTTTAACTCATCACATGAGAATTCACACAGGTGAGAAGCCTTTCGCTTGTGGGATCTGTGGAAAGAGTTACAGTGATAAAAATACTTTAACTCATCACATGAGAATTCACACAGGTGAGAAGCCTTTCGCTTGTGGGATCTGTGGAAAGAGTTACAGTGAAAAACATACTTTAACTCATCACATGAGAATTCACACAGGTGAGAAGCCTTTCACTTGTGGGATCTGTGGAAAGAGTTACAGTGGTAAAAATACTTTAACTCATCACATGAGAATTCACACAGGTGAGAAGCCTTTCACTTGTGGTGTCTGTGGAAAGAGTTATAGTGAAAAACATACTTTAACTCATCACATGAGAATTCACACAGGTGAGAAGCCTTTCACTTGTGGTGTCTGTGGAAAGAGTTACAGTGAAAAACATACTTTAACTCATCACATGAGAATTCACACAGGTGAGAAGCCTTTCTGTTGTGGGACTTGTGGAAAACGTTTCGCTCAAAAAGGTGTTTTAAATGTTCACATGAGAATTCACACGGGTGGGAAGCCTTTCTCTTGTGGATCCTGTGGAAAGAGTTTCTCTCGAAAGGACGTTCTAAATGTCCACATGATAACTCACACAGATGAGAAGCCTTTCTCTTGTGGGTCTTGTGGAAGAGGTTTCTCCCTAAAAACTCATTTAAATGTTCACATGAGAATTCACACAGGTGAGAAGCCTTTCTCTTGTGGGTCTTGTGGAAGAAGTTTCTCTCGCAAAGATTATTTAAATGTTCATATGAAAATTCACACAGGTGAGAAGCCATTCTCATGTGGGAGCTGTGGAAAAAGTTACAGTAACACAAGTTATTTATCTCATCACATGAAGACTCACTCTGATGAGAAGCCATAGGTGCAAAACAGATCCGATCCAATTTGGCATCTAATCTTATGGAAAATCTCCTCAGATGATGTAAACAGCAAGTTGAACATATTAAAGTCAACAGATTTTTGCAGGCTGCTAGTGATTCACTGTGATTGTGTCTTTCACTGTCTGACCAAGATAAACCTGAGGTCTACTTTTGCCTAGCAGCTTGTTTTCCTTAATCCAGTTTTTTGTTTTACTTCTCAGTCGTATTTGTACTTAAGATCCCCATCAGTATCCCATTAGATACTGAAGTTAAAGAGGGGAACACATTCAGACAGGATTAATTTCTGTGCATTTCAGTTTTCATGGAGTTCTGTACCATGTAGAATAATTGAGTTTAGCTTTTATTTGAAGTTTCTGTGTATGACTGGATGTAAAATACTTTAGAAATGAAAGCAGTGAAATGTTCTTGTTTTTCCATAAATAAAACTCTGATGTTTGTTTGAAAAAAATCTCTAAAATAATTTTGATCTGGTCAGATTTTGATTTAGAGCTAACCACAGAGAGGTTTTTATGTTCCCAAATTTTTGTCATTGTTACACTTTGCTATGAGAAGCAAAGTATATTATTAAAAAGGTTTGTTAAAATATACACTAGTATTTTGAGCAGAATATGCTTTTTAATAACTGTTGATTTGAATAAATATTGATGGATTATTCAGTGATTGTCATCGTCATTAACTGTTGCCATATTTTTAAATGTCAGCTTCAAGTAAAGCATCTAAAGATCCTTGCAATAACAGTAAAACATGAGTTTTTACACAAATTGAATTTTTTTCATTTCCTCAATATCAGAATTCAAGACAGTTTTCAAAAAATGTCACATTCATTACATTTTACAAAATTAAAAGTATTTTTCATCAATTAGACTGATTTATTATTCTAATCTCAAATGTAATGTTGAAAATGAGATCTAGATATCAACGGGGTTTACCTGATTAAATAAAGAATTATTATTAAAAAGTCTTTGTGATGTATCAAGAGCCACGGTATCCAGGGTTATGTCAGCATACCACCAAGAAGGACGAACCACATCCAATAGGATTAACTGTGGACACAAGAGGAAGCTGTCTGAAAGGGATGTTCGGGTGCTAACCCGGATTGTATCCAAAAAACATAAAACCACGGCTGCCCAAATCACGGCAGAATTAAATGTGCACCTCAACTCTCTTGTTTCCACCAAAACTGTCCGTCGGGAGCTCCACAGGGTCAATATACACGGCCGGGCTGCTATAGCCAAACCTTTGGTCACTCGTGCCAATGCCAAACGTCGGTTTCAATGGTGCAAGGAGCGCAAATCTTGGGCTGTGGACAATGTGAAACATGTATTGTTCTCTGATGAGTCCACCTTTACTGTTTTCCCCACATCCGGGAGAGTTACGGTGTGGAGAAGCCCCAAAGAAGCGTACCACCCAGACTGTTGCATGCCCAGAGTGAAGCATGGGGGTGGATCAGTGATGGTTTGGGCTGCCATATCATGGCATTCCCTTGGCCCCAGACTTGTGCTAGATGGGCGCGTCACTGCCAAGGACTACCGAACCATTCTGGAGGACCATGTGCATCCAATGGTTCAAACATTGTATCCTGAAGGAGGTGCCGTGTATCAGGATGACAATGCACCAATACACACAGCGAGACTGGTGAAAGATTGGTTTGATGAACATGAAAGTGAAGTTGAACATCTCCCATGGCCTGCACAGTCACCAGATCTAAATATTATTGAGCCACTTTGGGGTGTTTTGGAGGAGCGAGTCAGGAAACATTTTCCTCCACCAGCATCACGTTGTGACCTGGCCACTATCCTGCAAGAAGAATGGCTTAAAATCCCTCTGACCACTGTGCAGGACTTGTATATGCCATTCCCAAGACGAATTGACGCTGTATTGGCTGCAAAAGGAGGCCCTACACCATACTAATAAGTTATTGTGGTCTAAAACCAGGTGTTTACCTATCTCCTTTTACCAAGGTGTTGAGGGGATCCGTTTTGGTGGCCTTAGGATCGCATCTCTGCTTTTTGCGGATGATGTGGTCCTATTGACTTCATCAGGTCGTGATCTGCAGCTCTTGCTGGAGCGGTTCGCAGCCGAGTGTGAAGCGGCCTGGATGAGGATCAGTGCCTCCAAAACCGAGGCCATGGTCTTGAGCCGGAAAAGGGTAGAGTGCCTTCTCCGGTTCAGGGGGGGTGTCCTGCTCCAAGTGGAGGAGTTCAAGTATCTTGGGATCTTGTACATGAATGAGGGAAGAAGGGAGCTGGAGACCGACAGGCGGATTGGCGCAGCGTCTGCCGTCAAGCGGGCGCTGTACCGGTCCGTCGTGGTGAAGAAAGAGCTGAGCCAAAAAGCGAAGCTCTCGATTTACCGGTCGATCTACGTTCCCACCCTCATCTATGGTCATGAGATTTGGGTCATGACTGAAAGAACGAGATTGCGGATACAAGCGGCCGAAATGGGTTTTCTCTGTAGGGTGGCTGGGCTCTCCCTTAGAGATAGGGTGAGAAGCTCAGTCATCCGGGAGGGACTCAGTGTAGAGCCGCTGCTCCTTCACATCGAGAGGAGCCAGTTGAGGCTCGGGCATCTGGTCAGGATGCCTCCTGGACGCCTCCCTGGTGAGGCGTTCCGGGCACGTCCCACTGGGAGGAGGCCCCGGGGAAGACCCAGGACACGCTGGAGGGACTATATCTCTCGGCTGGGAACGCCTCGGGATTCCCCCGGAGGAGCTGAATTATTCATAGTGGACTCACGGGATTATATTGCATTGTGTAACCCGCAATTAGTAAAGGACTTTTATTTTTGCGGGCCCACTTCCTGTGTTGCCCGAACTCTGCTAACTTATTTAAAGCCACGCCTCCAGTGCGCAGTAAAAGATCCTCACCTGTTCCACTGATTGTGGCTTGCTGTTGGCGTCTTCCTCAGGAATTCCTCCAAAAATCTTTGAACCTATTGATTTGATTGCTGGATGAGTTTGTTATTTGTTAACAGTATTACTTTTTCATGTGGTACTTCTGCTCGATTGCTCATTGGAGGGTTGTTTTATTAGAATCACTGGCATTGTTTACCTGGACCGCCACCAGGATTCTGTTAGTGCTGATTGTGGCTCAGTACGCCCCACTCTCTTCTAAAAGGTAACTTGTTGCTGAATTTTGTGCGCATTCTGACACCTTTACATTGATGCTGAGGCACTGAAGTTTAAGATAAAATTGATCAGAACAGAATGTAGCTACACTTAAGTTGATATTACGCAGTATATTTATTTATTTATTTATTTTCCTTCCCTCACTCTGCTTGAGTATTTGATGATTAATTTATTTTATTTTTCTTGATTGATATTTTGGAAGTGCACTTTAACTTTAAATTGATTAGTTGAAATATGATAGTTTTGTTTTGTTTTATTTAAATTATGGTTAATTTAACCTGATTGAAATGTTTGTTTAATTATTAGGAATCTAAATATTGCATTTGCATTTAGTATGCATAAACTAGATGTTTAAATTTAATAATTATTTCCTTTGTATTATATTTGTACATAATTGTTTCTGATAAAACACTTAATGGGTTTTCTGACCTTTTAGGTCGGTTTTTTTTTTTTTTCACCTGTCGGATCAGATCCTCATCTGGATCGAAAGATGGCGAGCTAGGAATGGACTATGGACTTTATGATTTGGAAATCAATTTATTCTGACTCAATTCTCATGTGTCTCATTGTGTTGTTGTAATTGTATGTTTTTTTATTCAAATCACTTAATATATATTCACCAAAACTAAAAGCACTGCGTCCTGTTTTTTTCACACCTCAGGCTCCTTGAAAGGCCACTCTTCTGATGCTGCTTATGTAGCCGCAGTTAGCTGCCTAGCCCATAACTGTTACAATTGACATGAACATTTTCAGTGTGATTGTGTTTAAACTGAGACTAACTTTCATCCTTCTGAGAATTTATTCTCAAACAATCGTATGATCTTTCTACATCAAGTAAAGAAACTATTTCTGATAAGATCTTTATAGAAGATCACATCACAATAAAATACTTTTTAACTCTTTTATTATCAGTAAAAAAACCAAAAACAAATGTTTTGATCATCATGGAGTTGAAGTTTATGTCAACTGCATTCAGTTTATCTAACGTCTTTTTAGCCTCTATTGAAGTATTCCACCATGTTGGCCATTAAGTCCCAGTTAGCTTTTCATCTGGACACTTAGTAAAAAATCATAAGCTTGAATTTTTTATCCTGATCTGACTTAGAAACAAACCACATGAATTCTGCAGAATTTTACCACAAAATTTGTTTTGCGGTTCCTTAAGTGACTGAAAAAAAATATGAAAAGAACGAAGCAAAACTGACTTTGTCTCATCCTTCGCCTCTGCCTCTATATTTGAAATTCAGGACAGAGACGGTGTTGTAATTTCCTGCATAAACATTTATGATTCCTGAGAAAGGATCTGAGAACGCAAATCATCCTGAGTAAACAGCAGCAGGCAGGGAACTGTGTTCAGCTCCAAAGGAATCATATCAATCAACGTGTGAACAACAAAAGTGTCCAGTAACCACTTGCTACATGTCAGAATTGGTCAAATATTAAATGCTCCAATATGCATCAGCAAATCACCAATTCAGTTCAATGTAAATAGAAATTAAATGTCGTAATATCCAGTATCAAGCAGTCTTCTAAAGACAGTGTTGCCGTCATGGCCTGCTAACTGTTCCAATAGCTAACATTGGAATATTCCAATATTCCAATATGGATTTTTCTATATCTAAATATGACTGTGCGGTGAAGCTAAAAATTAAACTACTGTAATAATTGGTGCAACAACAGTTACATTTTGTCAGAAATATTTACAAATAAAATATAAATGGGGCATATGGGATCATTTCACCTCCTCTGGGTGTCACAGACACAGAATCTGAGCACCGGCAAGAGGAGCGTTCATATCTACTAGCTGGGGTTTATTTTACTATTTTTATGATTTACTTCATTTGTAAGAAATAAGCTATGTAGGAATATATGTGTGTGCCTGTGTCGCATTGTGCGTGTTTGTGTTTGTGTGGCTCATAAGCATTGTGTTGATTTTGTGCTCCACTTACATGAAGCGCATTAGGGTTGTGTTTGTGTGAGTCGTGTGGAAATTAGGGCATAAGCAAATTATCACTGATATTTAAGATAAGTTATAATTTGCTTATCTTAGAGATAAGTGGATTATCTCTAAGATAATAAGCAAATTATTACATATCTCTAAGATAAGTAATAATTATCTTATTAATTAAGATAATTATTATTAATATGCAAATTATTACGTATCTCTAAGATAAGTAATAATTTGCTTATTATCTTAGAGATAATTAAATTATCTCTAAGATAATAAGCAAATTATTACGTATCTCTAAGATAAGTAATAATTATCTTATTAATTAAGATAATTATTATTAATATGCAAATTATTACGTATCTCTAAGATAAGTAATAATTTGCTTATTATCTTAGAGATAATTAAATTATCTCTAAGATAATAAGCAAATTATTACGTATCTCTAAGATAAGTAATAATTATCTTATTAATTAAGATAATTATTACTGAGAACAACTTTTGCAAAGTGAGAACAACTTTTGCAAAGAAAAAAAACAGGACTGGGTTTATTCCTGGCAACAACTAGCTATCAAGCAATGCAACATGGCTCAACAGCAACAGCAAGGGCCCCTCCTTTTCCAGTTCAGGCATTCGCCTTGTTAGGCCTACGACAAAGATTATTTGCCCACAGCTGATGAAGCCAATAGGACCTCATCACATCTGCAAAAAGCAGAGACGAGATGCTAAGGCCACTAAAACGGATCCCATTAAAAATCCTTGACTGCATCTAGAAACTGGTGGGGAAGGGCAACCTGTGGAGGGCAACCTGTGGAGAGCAACCTGTGGAGAGCAACCTGTGGAGAGCAACCTGTGGAGGGCAACCTGTGGAGAGCAACCTGTGGAGAGCAACCTGTGGAGGGCAACCTGTGGAGAGCAACCTGTGGAGGGCAACCTGTGGAGAGCAACCTGTGGAGAGCAACCTGTGGAGGGCAACCTGTGGAGAGCAACCTGTGGAGGGCAACCTGTGGAGAGCAACCTGTGGAGGGCAACCTGTGGAGAGCAACCTGTGGAGAGCAACCTGTGGAGGGCAACCTGTGGAGAGCAACCTGTGGAGGGCAACCTGTGGAGGGCAACCTGTGGAGAGCAACCTGTGGAGAGCAACCTGTGGAGGGCAACCTGTGGAGGGCAACCTGTGGAGAGCAACTCTCACTATGTTTCTCTAATCTGAACCATTTGCAAATTCAATTTTCTAGAAATTAATACTACCTTTGTGAGGACAATGTACATTAGTCAATAACCCCAATTTAAATCATTTTTGAAATCCTGGGGGGAACCGGAGCACCCGGAGAAAACCCCACACTAACACGGGGAGAACAGACAAACTCCCACAGAAAGAGGCGCCTGGTTGAGAATGAAGAACGCTTTTCTGTGAAGATGCAGCACTAACCACTGCATCACCGTGTTGTCCTTTTTTGTTTTGTAGTGTAAAATGTAAAATGTAATTTGGGGTTTTGAAAATGGTTCAGGACTGACCTGGACTCTTTAACTAGTTGCTTGTTTTAGAGGTTTTCTTGCTTTTCTCACCACAAATGTTTCTCCAATCGGAACCGTTTGCAAATTAAATTTTCCAGAAATCAATACTACCTTTTTTGAGGACAATTTACTTTGGTCAATAACCCTAATTTATATGGTTTTGGAAATCTGTGGGAAACCGGAGCACCCGGAGAAAAACCCACGGTCATTTTTTTGGGGGGGATCTAAAATAAGAAATATATTTTGGGGTTTCAAACGGTTCAGAAATTACATTTTTTCCTAATCGCTTGACTCAGAGGCTTTTTTGCTTTTCTTCTTGAACATTTGTGGTTTTCTGAGCCCCAAACAGTGCCGTATCTTCTTCCACACTGATTTTTCCTCGGCGACTGCCCCCACTGGTTCCTGTGACAGATTTTCCACAGAGCGGTCCGTCACGTCCATGGATTCTAAGTTACTCGGCATGTTTTCCATAAAGTCGTTTACCTGGTTGGGAGAGGCATCAGGAACATCAATGTTTTCTGACAGGGTTTCCTCTGTCAGACGGTCCTGATCCATGGACGCAGTGTCAGAAACCTTGTTTTCCGGGGTAGTGTCTTTCTCGTTTGGTTCTTTTTGTCTCTCAGGTCCTAATTCGTGTTTGAGTTGCAATTCAGTTTTCATGTTTTCCTGCTGTGAGTTAAACTCACAGCCGGAGTGAAGTTGTTGAAAAGCAGTCAGTTGTTTTAGGAGACTGTCCTTCTCAGCTTTAAGCTCGGTGATAATCTTCAGGTCACTCATCCTTTGCTCTGAATAAGTTTTAAACTCGTTACGTAGATTCTGCTTAAATGTTTCTAACTGCTGTATTAGAGTCAAAACCCTTCCATCATATCCGGCTTTTAGTTCTTGGTAAGTAACTGTTGCGAATTCCACAACAGATTCCAGACGTTTTATTACCTTAGTCGATTGCCATTTCAGGAAAGAGATACCTTCTGCATTTTTCTGGTTGAGGTTGTCCTTCTCTGCTCTGAGTGCCTTGATGAGCTCAATAATATCATGCTTGGTTTTTTCCAAATTAGCTTCTTTCATATGAGTCACATCTGCTTCATACCTCGACTTTAGTTCTTGGTATGAACCATGAATCTGCTCTAGTTCTCTCACCAGGCATTTCTCGGTAACCTTGAAGCTGCTGATCTCCTTGGACATTTTCTCTATTAAATTTTGGTCCTGTCTGATCTTGTCTTCATTGACCATCTGCATGTCAGCCTGACGTTTCCTCTCACTAATGTCTGCTTCAGATTTGGACTGAAGCTCCTCGTATTTAGCCTTCATGTCGTCCAGCTCTTGTTGGAGTGCTCTGTTTTTATCTTTTAATTCCTCAATCCTTGACATGAACGCTCGCTCTGTGGCAATATGATCTACCTTCACTAGGTCTAAGTCCTCTATCAGCTGCTGTTTTGTGTCGCTGTCCACCTCGGAATCGATAATTGCAGGGCTGAGAGTCTCTGGATTGTTGCACTTTTCAATTGCCTGTAGTTTTTTCTTCAACTCGATGCTCCTGCCGATGAAAATCTCCTTAAGAGCTCTCTGCGTCTCTACCTCAACTTTTGTTTCCTCCAGTTTTGTTTGGGTGTCGTCCAGCTTTTGGTTCTGGTCAAATAATTTTGCTTTCTCCATTTTTAAAAGAGAGGCAAGTCGTTGTATCTCTATGTGGAAATCAAAGGGAGGAGGTCTGTTCCCTACCCACCCATACTGACGTCCTTTGGCTAAATCACTGATGGAACAATATTGGCTTTGATGTGCCATGTTTTGACAAAATAATACTTGTTCAAATCAGTCTGCTAACAATCTCACTGTAAAAGCGCTTTGCGTGCGTCTGAACTCCTCAGTAGTGCAGCAAGCAATGACAAGAAGGTAGAAGTTTGTTACATAGATAGAGAGCTGATGACATCACAAGCATGACTCTAGTTGTGACATCACAGAGTTTTCCTTCATCTTTGGAATGTGTTACCGTTGGTTACACTGTCTATGTTGTTATACAAGCAGTTTATGGAGAGACGTTTTTTTTGGCAATATTTACATAAAATGTGTGAATTTAGATTTCCAGATTTGTTTCATTGTGTCCAATGAAACATAAAACCGTTCAAAAGTTTTCACACACTCACACTTTTACAAACCTGAAAGTTGCAAAGAAAAATGATACTCTCCTTTAAATCTTTGTTTTAATATGTAGCGTCGCTGCTGGCTATCTGTTTGTATTGGGACTTTTTTGTCCTCCTCTGTGATTCTGTAGATTCATTTTCGCGTTTAGATGTTTTCCTGTTGGCTTACATCCATCAATCAGTTCTTGGTCCATTAAGTCCCCACAGAAATATTATCTGTTTCTTTTTGTCTTTTTTTTTACTCTTGGTTTTGTGCTGCTTCTGTCTGCTGTCTCTCTTTGGATCCGTTTGGCCTGAGGTACCGGCTCTCCAGAACTAATCTAGACAAAAGTTTTCTCTTTTGTGATGTGATTAAAAAAAATGCCTCAAAGTCTTTTGTATTATTATTATTATTATTTGCTCTACAGAGCTAAAGCTGGTTGAATAATCTGTTGGTCTTCTCCTTTCTTCCTTTTGTAGAGATATTTGATATTTGAGAGATAAGACACGCCGTGTCTTCCATTTTGTTGACCCCAGTAAAGGTTCCTCATTTCTGCCTGCTACTATGATTGAAGTCTGAGTTCTCCAGCAATCAGTGCAGAACGATTACCAATGAAACATGCAGCAGGAGATCTCTCACCTGTGCAACAACACCGGCTGTTTTACCTGGAGGTTGATACTGATGGAGCTGACAGTCTATGAAGCAACACTGACCTGAAACATAAAATATGCTGCTATAATTGGAACTCTATAATGTAATCTCAGTAAATATGTTTTATACTATGTCTGTTTTTATAAACTATCGTATCCGTAATAAAAACAGATAGGTTGCTGAATCTAGCTGATGGGTCGGTCCCGAATGTTTGGGCTGTTAGAGTCGGTTCTTTGAATTGAACCATGGGAACCGGCTCCTAGAGCCGTTCTTCATTATGAGGGCCGGGGCTGCAAACACAGTTCCTTCCCAACTCTTCAAACCGCACAGTGATCGATCTGCACAGGTGCTGTGAGGAACAAAAGACAATTTTAACTCTGTTTCTCGTCCAGTAGCATAAACACTGAAATTAAGAAACCACAATCCCTGAATTAGGAGGGAATGTGGGGCAAATGTGATGAAAGATTTGCATTATTACTAAACTTCTATCACTGCTGACTATTCTATCACAACTCTGACTATTATTCATCATATAATCTGACAATTACAGTTTCCGTGACGCCAGTTTAAGGAAGTACACGGACAGTGAAGGCAATCTTACACCGAATACTCATGAAACACTTTCACAGTTTACTGATGAGACTGGTTAAACATCGCTGTATCTGAAAACTATTTAAACATCCAGACATCCATCCATTTTCTGTTCACCCTTTGTCCTTAGTCGGGTCGGGAGGGTTGCCGGTGCCCATCTCCAGCTAGGTTCCGGGCGAGAGGCGGGGTTCACCCTGGACAGGTCGCCAGTCTGTCGCAGGGCACTATTTAAACAATCAGCTCAAATTATAAATATTAAATAATCACTGGTTGGCTGTAAGGGCCAGCAGATTCTACTCTGCTAGCCGTAAAAAAATAAAAATAGTAAAAATCTCAATTATGTTTAATTTAAGCTATAATTTAACTTTTATTCTACAAATTAGTTGCTTATTGGTGTCATTGAGGTTTAATTTCCTACTTTAAAAAGTGCCTTAAACGCATCTCATATCGTTCTAAGTATTTAAAATACTTAGAATGATCAACTTTGACCTGGACTGTTTACTATTCATCATATAATATCTAAATTACAGTTTGTGATCCGTGACAGTCTTATCTTTACTCATACTGGTTAAAGATTATGTTTTAAACCAGATTGTTTTCCAGCTTGTTTTCCTTAATCCACTTTTTTGTTTTAATTCTCAGTCGTATTTGTACTTAAGATCCCCATCAGTATCCCATTAGATACTGAAGTTAAAGAGGGGAACACATTCAGACAGGATTAATTTCTGTGCATTTCAGTTTTTTTTTTTTTGTTTTTTTTTTGTTTTTTTTTTATATTTATTTATGATTTTCAAGAATAAACAGGCAAATTAGAGGACAAAACAACAAGGATAAAAAAAACTAACCAGAATCATCAAAACAAAAATCCACAGAACAGAACAATCAAAACACTGTCAGCTAGCAAAGGGTCTGATAAGAGGATAAAATGCACATCAGATTGTAGAGTGTTATCGAGCATGAGACAGAGTCCAAGCGAGTAAGAGACATTTCTGAGGACATTGAAACAAACAGCCCACCATGGAATATGGAATAACAAGAAAAGATGAACACAAGTTATAATCACAATAAATATGACGAAACGGTAAATGAGTAAAATAAATTATTAGAAAATACAGGTCCAGATCTAAACGACAGTTATTTTAGCCTATTATTTTGTATGTATCTATTGAAAGGACCCCACACATCCAGGAACTTCTGATGATTGTCAGACAAAGAGTATCGAATCTCCTCAAGATAGATACAGGACACCATATCATTAAGCCATTTCTTAAAACAAGGCGGGGTAGAGGATTTCCATTCCCGTAGAATAACCCGCTTTGCTACCACTAAACCAAACATTAGAGACTGTTGTAGGGACATGGGAAGAGCAAGAGAGGATTTAGAGCAACCCAAAATAATCAAATGCCTATCCGGACATAGAGGCTTGCCATAAGCATTGCTATAAAATTCAAAAATCTTGCACCAGAAGTCCATTAGTTTAGGACAGGAGCAAAACATGTGACCCAGAGTCCCATCATCTAATTTACATTTGTCGCATTTTGGTGAGACGCAGGGGAATAGCCTATTGAGTTTAGTTTTAGAAAAGTGCAGCCGATGGATAACTTTGAATTGAATAAGTTGCAGTCTAGAGTTAATGGAGCAGGTCTTGATTCTTGAAAGAGACAAATCCCATTGCTCATCCGAAATCTCACCAAGTAGATCAGAAGCCCAGGCCTCTTTTATATGCCTAGTAGATGGGGATGAACTGAGAAGATTAACAAACTGAGAAATTAGGTTTTTAGAGGTAGAGGGCTTTCTTATAAGCTCGTAGAAACTATGCTGTGCCGGTAAGGTTTCATAGTGGGGGAGGTGCTGTTTTACAAAGTTCCGGGCTTGCAAGTACCTGAAAAAATGGCTAGAAGGAAGACCAAATTTTGATTGTAGTTGCGTGAAGGAAGCAAAGTGATTATTAATGTATAAATCCTTAACAGCAACTATCCCCTTATTTAACCAGTGCTTAAAAACTACATCCATATTACCTGGCTTAAATGCTGAATTCTGACAAATCGGGGCATAGATGGACAAGCCAGGGAGATTCAATACATTCTTTAACTGCTTCAGAATCCTGAGTGAATTTCTTAGTATAAAATTATCCTTCAGCAACTGAAAGGACAAAGAAGGATTGGAAAACAATACTGCAGCTGAGGAAGAAGAAGTAAGCTCCAATAACGCAAGGTTTTCGTTCAATGGCCATTTGGGTAGTAGCGAGTCAACCACCTCACCCCTCGAACAGAACTGAGTCCAGAAAACCCAGGATCTGGCATTACACGCCCAGTAATAGTATCGAAAAACAGGAAGGCCTAGGCCCCCCTCCGCAGTAGGTTTCTGTAGGTGAGACTTTGATATTCGAGGGTGCTTACCAGCCCAGACAAAAGGGATTATAATAGAGTCTATCATCTTAAAAAAGGAAGCAGTGAGATAAATGGGTATATTTTGAAAAAGATAGGTAAATTTCGGAAGGAGCACCATCTTGACAACATTGATGCGACCAATCAATGAAAGAGGAAGGTGCCTCCACATGTCAGCCATGGATTTAATTTTGTTGATTAAATCCAAAAAATTATATTTAAAAAGGAGTTTAGGGTCTCTTGTGATATTTATCCCCAGATACTCGAAATGACTAGTGGAAACTTTGAATGGCAGATTGCTAAGAAAAGCAGCGTTCAGACCATTTGAAAGAGGCATAAAAAGACTTTTATCCTAATTAATAGTAAAACCGGAAAGCTTGCCAAATTTATTTATAAGTGTAAGAAGTGGAGAAAGAGAGACTGTAACGTCTGAAAGGGTCAGGATAACATCGTCTGCATACAGGCCAATGGGACTATCTGTAGCATAGTCTGAAATGCCAGTGATCGATGGATGGTTCCTGATGGAAATAGCAAGGGGTTCCATGGCCAGTGCAAATAGCAACGGAGAAAGACAACACCCCTGTCTGGTTCCGCGATGCAATAAAAAAGAAGCAGACCTGTCGTGATTACTCAGAACTGAGGATCTTGGCTGAGCGTAAAGCATTTTTAGTAAAGTCATAACTTTATCGCCAAAGCCAAATTTTTGGAGAACCAAAAACAAATAGTCCCATTCAATTTGGTCGAATGCCTGTTGAGCATCTAATGAAATAACTGCGGAGGCAGGAAGGTTGGACTGGTACATAACACTTAAGAGTCGACGAGTGTTTGAAAAGGAATACCTGTTGGGGATAAAGCCAGTCTGGTTGGGATGGATCAGATGAGCTATGCATTTATTTAAACGAGTAGCTAGTACTTTGGCTACTATTTTTTGGTCACCATTTAGTAAGCTTAAAGGACGGTATGAGGCAACATTAGAGCAATCCCTGCCCTTCTTCAGGAGAAGACAGATATGAGCATCATACAAACTCTGGGGAAACACTCCCTCCACCACAGAAGAGTTCACCATACGCAGAAGAAGAGGGGCAACCAGATCCAAATAACATTTATAGAAATCTATTCCAAACCCATCCGGACCACAAGCCTTACCAGGAGATAAAGAGTGTATCGCGGATTTAATTTCTTCAATAGTAAAACTAGAGTCCAGGTGTGCCCTGGCGGATTCATCCAGGACAGGTACATTTAAATTGTTTAGAAAGACTTTAATATCCGTGCTGGTAGCACTACTCTTGGAGGTGTATAAATCACTGTAATAATTGAAAAAGGCATCATTAATGAGTTTAGGATCAGTTAACAGTTGGCCAGAAGGAGAAGTAACTTTATGAATAGCTCTATCTGCCAGTGTGCCTTTTATTTGTCTAGAAAGCAATCTATCAGGTTTGTCCGCCAGTTCAAAATGCTTTTGTTTAAGTTTGCGAATGCAATTACCAACTTGTTCCCCAAGCATGTGGTTATATTCAGATTTTATCTTCAGAATGGCATTAAGTATATTTTCATCATTTGAGTTCTGGTACCTGTCCTCCAAAACAGCCAATTCAGCCTGAATATCTGCAAAACGCTGAGATCTGGCCCTTTTGACCGAAGACTGATAAGAAATAATGTTGCCCCTCAGAACCACCTTAAATGTCTCCCACAAGACTGAATCAGACACATCACCTTTGTCATTAAAAAGAAGGAAATCTGAGATTTTAGCTGAAATGAAGTCCTTAAGTGCTTGATCCGAATTGATGGGGGGGATAAATTTCCAGTTGAACGATGGAGCATGAAGATTAAAGTGGATCTGAAGTAAGAGAGGGGCGTGATCTGAAATTAAGATCCCGTGAATGTGCATTTCAGTTTTCATGGAGTTCTGTACCATGTAGAATAATTGAGTTTAGCTTTTATTTGAAGTTTCTGTGTATGACTGGATGTAAAATACTTTAGAAATGAAAGCAGTGAAATGTTCTTGTTTTTCCATAAATAAAACTCTGATGTTTGTTTGAAAAAAATCTCAAAAAAAAATTTGATTTGGTCAGATTTTGATTTAGAGCTAACCACAGAGAGGTTTTTATGTTCCCAAATTTTTGTCATTGTTACACTTTGCTATGAGAAACAAAGTATATTATTAAACAGGTATGTTAAAATATACACTAGTATTTTGAGCAGAATATGCTTTTTAATAACTGTTGATGTGAATAAATATTGATGGATTATTCAGTGATTGTCATCGTCATTAACTGTTGCCATATTTTTAAATGTCAGCTTTAAGTAAAGCATCTAAAGATCCTTGCAATAACAGTAAAACATGAGTTTTTACACAAATTGAATTTTTTTCATTTCCTCAATATCAAAATTCAAGACAGTTTTCAAAAAATGTCATATTCATGACATTTTACAAAATTAAAAGTATTTTTTTATCAATTAGACTGATTTATTATTCTAATCTCAAATGTAATGTTTTGATTAGTTATTAATTAATTCTGCATTGTCAGAAACTACATCTTTATGGACTTTTCATGCACCTTTCAGTTACTGTATCCAGAGATAACATTGCAGACGATCTACAATACTGTAATGTGACACAAAAACAAGTCAGAAATATCTTTTGCATTTGAAGGATATATTTTTTAAATCCATCAAAAATCCATAAGTTAATCAACTCGCCCAATTCTTTCTGTTGTTAAGAACTTTGGATTAATGATCCTTTTCAGTTTTGTTGTCAAATTGTTGATTTTATGGCTTTAGTTAAAGTGATCTGTCTTCTTCTCACATCTTGTCTCTTTTCACTTCTTTTTTTAGCAACATGAACCTTTTTTTCCACAACACAGTTATTCTCTTATCTGCAAATCAAAGTCAAAACAACAATTCTCTGCGTTCCTCTATAATATATGTAGTCATTTACTGTTTAACTTCAAGACTGAATCACAAAATACAAAACTATAATATTAGACTCTGTTTCACAAGCTGAAACGATCACACACAAGAAATTAAAATACCTTCTAATATGGTTCTTTTGTAAGATTAAAAATATCTTTTGATAACTGACTCCAAGCTCACATTTTTAAATAATTATTTTTTTCATTAGTGTCAGTATGATGTATTATTCTAATCATAAATGCTGTGTTTCCATTAAATGTGGAAAATCCTCATAATTAACAGAAATAAAAGGCTTGGAAACATCCGTGTGTTTGTGTAATTACTTTAATACTGTGTTTCACTCACTGAAATATATGAACCTTTTATTAATGTTGTAAGATATTTAATATAACTTTATGTTGAGAGGAGGCTCAAAGCGGAACATTCAAGCGGGAACTAAAAATCGTTTCCAGTTTCTTCAGTGCAGCCAAAGTGAAACACACGGAAAGCTACGGAGCTCACGAGGTAGCATTAGCTCCTCTTAGAAGGTAGTTTGAAAACAGGTTTGGTGTTTTCGGTAAATATTTCCGTGTTTTCAGTGAAAATGTCTTCAGTTCCGCCTCAGAGAGAGTTTATCAACGAGCAGGTAACTCCTGCTGGAGAAACATTCACAGAGTGGAAAGAAATCAACGTTAAGATGGAGGAAGAGATGGAGGATCAGCGCAGACTGATGGATTTTACCCGGATACCGAGGATCATCTTACACCGGATAGGTACGAAACACCTTCATGTTTTACTGATTAATCAGGTTTAAGAAAGACGAAGCTGAAGTTGGTTTCCAATTCAAGCTTCCGATTCGGGAAATGGCTAAAGGGCGATTCCACCTATTTTTTCCTTCCGCATGTTTAATCGACTCTAGTTTAAAAACTACAACACCCAGACTCTTCAAACCTGGACTGGAGTATTCTGCTCTAATAGCAGAATATTTAAACCCAGGGGCGATTCTAGGATCTGACCTTTAGGGGTCCTTAGCCCCCAGCAGTGCTAAGGACCAAGAGAAGTTATTTGTTGGTGCATTTTTCTAAACTTCACTGCTTATTTACATACATTCACATAAGAAATGAAATAGTTTTGTCCAACTAAAACCGTTAACAACTACATACAGGTCTGGAAAAAATGAAGAGACCACTGCACTAAACCCCATTGAAAAGCTCCTGGTTATTCCACCAAATATTGGTTTCTGAACTCTTCCTGAGTTAAAACATTTGTTTTGTTGTTTCTAAATGAATATGAACTAGTTCTCTTTGCATTATTCAAGGTCTGAAAGCACTGCATTTTTAAATTATTTTGACCTTTTCTCATTTTCTGAAAATAAACACAAAGTTTTTGCTTGGAATTTCAGAGACATGTCAGTAGTTCAACAATCTTCATTTTATTTAAACATGTACCTAAACAGTGAACCCTCGTGTTTCTCGGGGGTTGTGTTCCCAAAAGAACCCATGATAGGCGAAATCCGTGAAGCATTTACCTTTATTTTTTACAATTTTTATAAAGCATAATTACCGTATTTTCCGCACTATAAGGCGCACCACATTATAAGGCGCACCTTCAATGAATGGCCTATTTTAAAACTTTTTTCATATATAAGTTGCACCGTGTTTAAGGCGCATAGGATAGACGCTACAGTAGAGGCTGGAGTTACGTTATGCATCCATTAGATGGAGCTGCGCTAAAGGGAATGTCATCAAAATAGTCAAATAGACTTAGACTGACTTTATTGTCATTTTGCATGCACAGGGTTTATACAGAACGAAATTTCGTTGCATACGGCTCAGGACAATGTTTTGAGGTTACTCCAGAATAAGATAAAATACAGTATAAAATATGAATATAAATATGAATATAAAATATAAAGTGCAGGACTGACAGTAAAATGGAAGTTATTTAGCTCTGTACATGTGCAAGGTATGAAGTGGAGACCAGATTTTGAGTGCAGTCCAGTTAAGAGTTCAGCAGTCTGATGGCAAGTGGGAAAAAGCTGTTTCGGAACCTGGTGGACCTGCACCGGATGCTGCGGAACCTCTTTCCAGAGCCAGAAAAAAATCCTGTTTTTATCCAACAAAATATTAATAGGAAAACTTCCTTGTTTGATTGACATTTAAAGGCTTTTGTTTTGTCTTTTTGTCCAGATCTCCCACAATGTTGTGTGTGTAAAGAGGAGGAGGTTCTCAATGAAACAGAACCACAGAGGAACCAACTCATCTCTCATGGCTCTGCAGAAACTGAGAGCCAGAATCAGGAAGGAATCAATTCTGAAGACCCAGGAAAAAAGAGAAAGGAAGAACAAAAACAAAAGGAGAAATATGAGAAAACCAAAGAGCAGAAAGGCAGAACTGACACTTCAAAACAAAAAAAGCACAAGAAAGCTCACGCAGGGCAAAAATTATATTCTTGTAAAATTTGTGATAAAACCTTTTCTCGAAACGATATCTTGCTGAGGCACAGAAGAATTCACAGATATGAGCGGCCTTTTTCTTGTGGGACTTGTGGAAAGAGTTACAGTAACAGAGGGACTTTAACTCATCACATGAGAATTCACACAGGTGAGAAGCCTTTCTCATGTGGATCCTGTGGAAAGAGTTTCTCTCGAAAGGACGCTCTAAATGTCCACATGATAACTCACACAGATGAGAAGCCTTTCTCTTGTGGGACTTGTGGAAGAAGTTTCTCTCAAAAAACTTATTTAAATGTTCACATGAGAATTCACACAGGTGAGAAGCCTTTCTCTTGTGGGATCTGTGGAAAAAGTTACAGTGAAAAAGGGACTTTAACTCATCACATGAGAATTCACACAGGTGAGAAGCCTTTCGCTTGTGGGATCTGTGGAAAAAGTTACAGTGAAAAAGGGACTTTAACTCATCACATGAGAATTCACACAGGTGAGAAGCCTTTCTTCTGTGGATCCTGTGGAAAGAGTTTCTCTCGAAAGGACTTTCTAAATGTCCACATGAGAATTCACACAGATGAGAAGCCTTTCTCTTGTGGGACTTGTGGAAGAAGTTTCTCTCAAAATACTAATTTAAATGTTCACATGAGAATTCACACAGGTGGGAAGCCTTTCTCTTGTGGGTCTTGTGGAAGAAGTTTCTCTCAAAAAGGTTCTTTAAATGTTCACATGAGAATTCACACGGGTGAGAGGCCTTTCTCATGTGGGACTTGTGGAAAACGTTTCTCTCAAAAAGGTGATTTAAATGTTCACATGAGAATTCACACGGGTGAGAAGCCTTTCTCATGTGGGAGCTGTGGAAAAAGTTACAGTAACAGAAGTAATTTATCTCGTCACATGAAGACTCACTCTGATGAGAATCCATAGGTCCAAAACAGATCCGATCCAATTTGGCATCTAATCCTATGGAAAATCTGGTCAGATGATGTAAACAGCAAGTTGAACATATTAAAGTCAACAGATTCTTGCAGGCTGCTAGTGATTCACTGTGATTGTGTCTTTCACTGTCTGACCAAAATAAACCTGAGGTCTACTTTTGCCTATCAGCTTGTTTTCCTTAATCCAGTTTTTTGTTTTAATTCTCAGTCGTATTTGTACTTAAGATCCCCATCAGTATCCCATTAGATACTGAAGTTAAAGAGGGGAACACATTCAGACAGGATTAATTTCTGTGCATTTCAGTTTTCATGGAGTTCTGTACCATGTAGAATAGTTGAGTTTAGCTTTTATTTGAAGTTTCTGTGTATGACTGGATGTAAAATACTTTAGAAATGAAAGCAGTGAAATGTTCTTGTTTTTCCATAAATAAAACTCTGATGTTTGTTTGAAAAAAACTCTAAAATAATTTTGATCTGGTCAGATTTTGATTTAGAGCTAACCACAGAGAGGTTTTTATGTTCCCAAATGTTTGTCATTGTTACACTTTGCTATGAGAAGCAAAGTATATTATTAAAAAGGTTTGTTAAAATATACACTACTATTTTGAGCAGAATATGCTTTTTAATAACTGTTGATTTGAATAAATATTGATGGATTATTCAGTGATTGTCATCGTCATTAACTGTTGCCATATTTTTAAATGTCAGCTTTAAGTAAAGCATCTAAAGATCCTTGCAATAACAGTAAAACATGAGTTTTTACACAAATTGAATTTTTTTCATTTCCTCAATATCAGAATTTAAGACAGTTTTCAAAAAATGTCACATTCATTACATTTTACAAAATTAAAAGTATTTTTCATCAATTAGTCTGATTTAATATTCTAATCTCAAATGTAATGTTTTCATTAGTTATTAATTAATTCTGCATTGTCAGAAACTACATCTTTATGGACGTTTCATGCACCTTTCAGTTACTGTATCCAGAGATAACATTGCAGACGATCTACAATACTGTAATGTGACACAAAAACAAGTCAGAAATATCTTTTGCATTTGAAGGATATTTTTTTAAAAACCCATCAAAAATCCATAAATTAATCAACTCGCCCAATGCTTTCTGTTGTTAAGAGCTTTGGATTAATGATCCTTTTCAGTTTTGTTGTCAATCAAATTGTTGATTTTATGGCTGTATTTAAAGTGATCTGTCTTATAAAAATATCAGACATAAAAACAGGCCAAGAATTTTTCAAAATAACCAGAAGACTTTTATTGTTTTGATGGCTTTAGTTAAAGTGATCTGTCTTGGTCTCACATCTTGTCTCTTCAGTGACCTTTCATGTTTTCACTACTTTTTTGGCAACATGAACCTTTTTTTCACAACACAGTCAGTTATTCTCCATCTTTACAAGTCAAAACAACGAATCTCTGCGCTCCTCTATAAAATATGTATTTATTTACTGTTAACTTCAAGACTTAATCACAAAATACAAAACTAGAAAATTCCTGAAGAAATTTAACCGGGGCCTGCCAAAATGTGCCCGTCGGTTTGGACCCAGCGTTCTGATGCTAAAAATTAGCATCAATGCTAAAGAAACCTGCAATGTAATCAATAGCATGTGGAGAGTAACAAGCATGTTGATTAACATGGTCTTGCACCATTCAGTATGTTAATATTAATGTATAATCTAAAATGAGCCAAAATGCTAATGTAAACCTAAATGCTGCCAGTAGCATGTGGGCTATCATTAGAATGTTGTTTTAGATTGACTTCCTACATTCAGTGTCCTAAACATGGATAATAATTAAGAAAAATAGCTAAAATCTTATTTTAGGGAAAATGCTTAACCTGAGAGAAAAAGATAATGCAGGCTAATATTATTGCACCACCTATGGCCTTAATTTAACCATAGAGGAATATTAAGGCTTTTATTTTGAAATTTTCAGTAAGCTTCATTTTAAATGTCCAAACTAATTCCATGAGTAACATTGATCTAGGGGCTGCACAGTGGTGCAGTTGATAGCACTGTTGCCTTGCAGCAAGAAGGTCCTGGGTTCGATTCCCGGCCGGGGTCTTTCTGCATGGAGTTTGCATGTTCTCCCTGTGCATGCATGGGTTCTCTCCGGGTACTCCGGCTTCCTCCCACAGTCCAAAAACATGACTGTTAGGTTAATCGGTCTATCTAAATTCTCCACACACACCCTAGGGGTGTGTGTGTGTGAATGTTTGTCCTGTATGTCTTTGTGTTGCCCTGCGACAGACTGTCCAGGGTGACCCCGCCTCCCACCTGGAACGTAGCTGGAGATAGGCACCAGCAACCCTCCCGACCCCATTAGGGACAAGGGTGAACAGAGGATGGATGGATGAATGGAACGTTCATGTAAAAAATACACAAATGTACTGAGTAAGCTTAATTTTAAATCAGTTATAAAACACCCAAAACACAAGTAATTCTAAAGGCCAGCTCAGTCCTCCTCTGTAGTAACTGACAGTTCCACCATGTTTGTAGTTCTGACATTCAGCTCAGACCTCTTTTGTAGGCACTGAGTGTCCGCCATGTTGTAGTCCTAACCTTCAGTCATTGTAGTTCTAAAGAGCAACTGTTGTGTGAGTGTGAGACAGAAAGGTGGAAAAGAATTATATCTTTGTGAGACACCTAGTCAGTTTTTATTTAAAAAAGCAGTCCGAACAACTCCTTCCCGTTCGGGAACCGTGATACGTATTCGAAAACCGTTTGAAGAGTATGAGAGGGCTATTTGTCGCCCGCGATTCATATCTCTACCTCACTCTCAGTAATAACAGTGATGAGACATAGATGGTGTGCGTCGAGCTCTGAAATTTTTCAGAAATACATGGAAGTGAATCTGGGAGAGCGTCAGTTACCCTGCCGCATGATTTCGCCCTGAAGCACCTTGACAGAAAACCGTAAGCCCTAGAGAAATTTTGAAAACATTTTACCGGAGCAGGCATGCGTATCGATGTCATGACCGAGTTTGACACCAATCGGGCGATATTTGTGGGCGTGACGGCGATTTCTAAATTTTTTTGGGGTCAAAAATC
Source organism: Xiphophorus hellerii (assembly GCF_003331165.1). Taxonomy (NCBI): domain Eukaryota; kingdom Metazoa; phylum Chordata; class Actinopteri; order Cyprinodontiformes; family Poeciliidae; genus Xiphophorus; species Xiphophorus hellerii. Next base: position 24,918,875 of record NC_045685.1, read on the forward strand.
CACTTCATTTCTCACTCTAATGGGGCGGCAGTTGGTTTCAGTTATACTCTGTGTTTCTGCAGTTGGAAATTTTGCTCGTTTTTAGCTTTTTACGTCGCCATCGTAACTCCGATTCCCAATAACAGTAATAGCTAAATGCCGGGATTGAGCCGCACGTTTTGATACCACTTAGACTGTTTTACAAGCTAAAACGATCACAACAATTCTCTGCGTTCCTCTATAATATATGTAGCCATTTACTGTTTAACTTCAAAACTGATACACAAAATACAAAACTATAATATTAGACTCTGTTTCACAAGCTGAAACGATCACACACAAGAAATTAAAATACCTTCTAATATGGTTCTTTTGTAAGATTAAAAGTATTTTCTGATAACTGACTCCAAGCTCACATTTTTAAATAATTATTTTTTTCATTAGTGTCAGTATGATGTATTATTCTAATCATAAATGCTGTGTTTCCATTAAATGTGGAAAATCCTCATAATTAACAGAAATAAAAGGCTTGGAAACATCCGTGTGTTTGTGTAATTACTTTAATACTGTGTTTCACTCACTGAAATATATAAACCTTTTATTAATGTTGTAAGATATTTAATATAACTTTATGTTGAGAGGAGGCTCAACGCGGAAAATTCAAGCGGGAACTAAAAATCGTTTACAGTTTCTTCAGTGCAGCCAAAGTGAAACACACGGAAAGCTACGGAGCTCACCAGGTAGCATTAGCTCCTCTTAGAAGGTAGTTTGAAAACAGGTTTGGTGTTTTCGGTAAATATTTCCGTGTTTTCAGTGAAACTGTCTTCAGTTCCGCCTCAGAGAGAGTTTATCAACGAGCAGGTAACTCCTGCTGGAGAAACATTCACAGAGTGGAAAGAAATCAACGTTAAGATGGAGGAAGAGATGGAGGATCAGCGCAGACTGATGGATTTTACCCGGATACCGAGGATCATCTTACACCGGATAGGTACGAAACACCTTCACGTTTTAGTCAGCCGTGTCATGGTTTGGATCTGAGAATACGGGAGATGTCTCCGTCCGGTGCGGCTGTCAGAGTGGAGGGGTGCTGCTGCATAACACGGAATATTTACAGGAGGATGTTAAAACAAGAGCACGGCGGGAAAGAGGTAGAAATGGTTGTTTTTCGGCCAAAGCTGGCGTTTATGTCTGCTTCATTTGGGCCAACGTTGGAGGGTTCTGGGCTTTACACAAATAATATTCTCAATATTTTCACAGAAACGCCCAACTCTCGCTGAGAGCAGGAAGTATTTATACTCAGATCTGTCCGTGTGTGTGTGTGTGTGTGTGTGTGTGTGCTTAAGAAGTGTGTGTGTGCTTAAGAAATGAAATATGAGGAACAATCATGATTTAACCAGCCCTTTTTTGAAAGACAGTTTTGTTTATAGAGATTTCTTAACTTTTTTTTATTTGTTGCAACATGTGTTCTTACATTATTATTAACATTATGTTACTTTTGAAATTGGTCTCAAAACAACAATATTATCGTTTACCGCAATAATTTCTGGGACAATTCATCGCCTAGCAGAACTTATTCTGACTGTCCTGACATCACCCACTTCAACCACTGTATAATAATGCGTAATAATTTAAAGTGTAAATTTCTACAGGAAGTCTTAATTGTTCCTGTGCCACCAAACAGGAAGTGGCTTTAACTTGAACGTTAGGTTCCTGACAAATATTGAATATTCTCCACGGAGCTAAACTGAGACTGACTGAACATAACAAAGAGTCATTCTCAATTGCTTATTGCAATTCCGCTTATCAGTGGCTGTCGATCGATCAGCCACTGATCATAATCAGCCGATTAACGTGAAAAAGTATGTGATCGCTGATCACTGTTTTTTGTTGCTGATCACCTGTATCTCACTTGGCAGCCTGCAGAGACCCTCTGTGCAGCTGATCTCCTCTTTCCTTCACACTGCGAAAACATGCGGCAACAAATCCTAAGTGATGTTGTGTGGAACTTTAATGCTCTGAGAGTGAAAGGGGAGGTTTGCATGTAGTGACGGAAAAATACCTGGAAGGTGAACGACGTCAAAATGCATCAACACGATTTAATATGACATACAAAAATCAAACACAGAGTGGGTTTGGTGAGTTATCAAGGCTCACTGCAGGAAAAAAAAGACATCCAGAGCGATCAGGCAGCAGGTAAAGCATCACACAACTACCAACACTCAGCCGGATGAGCATGACGGTCAGAGACTAAACAAATAACACAAAAAATAACTAAAATCATTGGACCAGCAGTGGAAGACGCTGAGTTCTGCTCTCGCTGTTGAACCACCGCTATGCTCTACTGATATTTCGCAGACGTATCGCCGTTCAACCTCCACCAGACATTAAACTCTCACATTGAACGTCTGCTTAAAGCTGCAGCTTAAAAAACTACTTTTTACATATGTATTAAGAAGTTTGCTGTCCTAACATGAGACAGATAATCTCTGAATAAAAAGCTCCTGTGCCTCCTCCTGTGTTCTGCAGAATTACTCAGCTTGGTCCGAAACAACCAACCAGAACCAGCATTAATCAGCTGGACCTGCTCTCAGAAAGTTTTGATTTAGCAACTTAGGGATGTTTATTGAATGCAACCTGTATTTGACTTTGAATTAATGTTTTCTTCTTTTATTTGATATTATTTGATATAGGCACTGTTATGAGATTTATTTGACATATGTATAATTTAGGCTACTGAGGCCCATATTGTTAAATGTTATTTTGCTGATTGCAGGTTTTTCAGTTGTCTTTTTGACTTAATAGCTGCTGTATTGGGCTGCAAGTATTTTCCATGTTTTTTGTCCAAATCCGGTGACATTATTGCCAGATCATTTTTTCATTTTGCCAGATAACATAGTAGCATTTATACGTAGCGCAAAAAAAGCTAACAGCCAATCCAGGTTGATCGGCAATGATCGGCCCTCATGCGTGATTGGTATTGGAATCGACAACAGAAACCTGATCAGAGCTTCGCTCATTGGTAGGATTGGAATGGTGAAGCGACATTCGCCAGAGCGTTGCTGAAGTACAAGGGCTTTTCGAAGTTGTTTACAACTTTAATTTTTGTCGTTTCAGTGATAAAGAAAAGAAGATTATGAAATGATGGCTGGAATAAAAACAAGAAACTCTTATTTATTTTTTAATGTGCATTGGAAAACAAACTGTTCTATGTATTAAATGTTTTCAGTGTAGAACTACGTTTAAGACTCTATGGTATTAAGCTTGATTAAATCAAGCTGCTGTTTGGAATATTTTTGTTGGGGAGCCACTAGGTTAAGCTGTCGCCATCTTGCTTTCTCACCTGCAGATCCATAGTATTGATTTCTATATCCATTCCCGTCAGAAGGACTAAATTGCTTAAATTAATTTTCATACTTATAAATTTGTAATTTTTGTCTTTGAATAACTTGAAAAGGCTTTAAGTGGTTAAAATCAATACTTCCTTCTTTTACTCACATTTAAAAGCTTTTGTTTTGTGTATCTGTGCAGATCTCCCACAGTGCTGGGTGTGTAAAGAGGAGGAGGTTCTCAATGAATTCAGCAACCAGGAGAGGAAGTCCACTTCAGGTAAAGAAGAACCAGAACATCAAGAGTTCAAAGAGGAAGAGAAGCAACTCTGCATCAGTCAGGATGAAGAGCAGCTTGTGCTGAAACAAGAGACTGATGACATTTTGGTGAATCCTCTTAATGTGCAAAGAATCCACAATGAAACAGAACCACAGAGGAACCAACTCATCTCTCATGGCTCTGCTGAGGATGAGAACCAGGATCAGGAAGGAAGCAATTCTGAGGACTCAGGAGAAAAGAGAGATGAAGAACAGAAACACAACAAAAGATGCCAGAAAGGTAAAACTGATTGTTCAAACTAAAAAAGGCACATGAAAGCTCACAGAGTCCAACAATTATATTCTTGTAAAGTTTGTGATAAAACCTTCTCTCTAAATGTTTGCTTGACTTCACACAAGAAGTCGTTAACATTTTCAACCTGTGGAAAAAGTTTCAGTCAAAAGAATAGTTTAATTTATCACATGAAGATTCACACAGGTGAAAAGGCTTTTTCTTGTGAAACCCTGCTTTTCTTAAATCAGCAACATAACATGGGATCATTTTGCCATTAATTTCTGCATGTTAACAACAATCACCCCACTGTTACCAATTCTGCTGCGAATCGCAGGAAAGTAAAGGCTGAAAGTTTGTGTTGAGTGTGTGAGTGGAGCAATGTCTGACAATATCAAAGGTTGAGATTAAAAAACCAGTTAGTGTTTTGTGTTAGGCATTTTATGTCATTCTTTAATGTGATATACTGTATATCCTGTAGCTACATAGAGGATAAGTTACCTCCTCTCCTGAGTTGCAATGCTGAATTACTTATTGGATTTAATTGTGCCAGAGCTTTAGCTCCAAAAAAGGTTCTACTGGGAAAGGACAATGAGCCATTTGCTATACAGATGGATCTAGGGTGGAGCATTGTTGGTAGCTTCACATCAGAGTCAAACGAAACTGAAACAAGTCTGTGCCACAGAGTTATGGTAAAGGAACGGTCTTCTGTAGCACTAATGGATATGATCAGTGTTAAGGATGGAAAGGTAAAGGATGAAAGAATCCCACAAAAGGATCACATTTTTCTGGATAAACGTACAGAAAAACAAACAAAGACACAGTGAGAAGGCTCTTCCATTTAAACAAACGTCAGACTCATCAGATAATAAAAGGCCTGCAGAAATCGCATTGAAACACTCAAAGCAAAGGTTTAACAATTAAGAAAGTTACAATAAGGACTATGTGGCACACAAGAATGATATAATTGAAGATGTGGAAGAAGTGCACGACAAAGGAATGCAGGGTGAACATTGCACTTACCACACCCAAAGGCAACCAGCTACCACATCACAACAAACTGCATTAACTAGATGTTGTCATGGATATGGACGGTCTCCTCAAGGTGGGAGGACGACTTCCATCTTTCAAGGACTCCTTCAAGCACCCAGATGTGATCCCAAAGGAATATTAACGAAGCAAACTCTTCATATCTCAAAACCACGACAAAGTAAAGCACCAAGGAAAAGGATTCACCATAAGGAAAATCAGATGGGTTGGTCATTGAATCCCTGAGATAAGCAGAACTGTTGCTTCATTTATCCGCCAGTGTGTCATCGGTCGCAGGCTTCGCAGAGCTCCAGAGGGATGAGAATGAGTGACCTACCTGCACAGCGTTTGAAGCGTCTCCTCCCTTCACACAATGTGGCTTGGACTGTTTAAGGACTGTTAGCAGTGCGCCGAATGCCTTCAGTCACTCAGTGGTACTTCATTAAGGATTTTATGAAGTCATGGATATAGTGAAACCCTGACTGTAAATAACCTGAACAGTCATGACATGTTTTTATTCTGTTGTTAGAAGGTTTTTAAGGTAATGTCTACATGGGTTATTTTGTTAAAATTATCTCTGTTCTTGTGTAAACCAATTAGTTATAATTTTGGCAGGAGTGGAAATAACCCCAACTTATTTGTTGTAATATTTTTAGTAGTGAACGTTATTTTTAGTTGATACGTTTGGTTGTAAGAGCGTGTTTTTGTAGCTTTCACTGTCTTTTTGTTTGTGTGATTGTGCATACAGCTTTTATGGTGAAACTCAAGGTTTACGTTCAATAAACCTCACTGTTCATCAGTCAAGCCAAAATACTTCATTTAGGGGTTGCGGGGGTTTGCTACAACAACAATCACCCCACTGTTACCAATTCTGCTGCGAATTGCAGGAAAGTAAAGGCTGAGATTTAGTCGTGCTTTTGAAAGTTTGTGTTGAGTGTGTGAGTGGAGCAATGTCTGACAATATCAATGGTTGAGATTAAAAAACCATTTAGTGTTTTGCGTAAGGCATTTTATGTCACTCTTTAATGTCATATACAGTATATCGTGTAGCTACATAGAGAAAGAAAACCTTTTGTAATATTTGTCAGGAAGCCACTAAGTTAAGCTATCGCCATCTTGTTTGCTCACCTGGAGGTCCATAATATCATATTTTGACTCACATCTAATTACATTCTGGTCAGAAGAACCTCATTTGTTGAGTTAATGTTAATTCTTGTAAGATTATAATTTTAGAATAACCCAAGAAAATCCTGTTTTGATGCATCAAGAGATTAAAGTGAAGGATTCCTTTTTTGATTGACATTTAAAGGCTTTTGTTTTGTCTTTTTGTCCAGATCTCCCACAATGTTGTGTGTGTAAAGAGGAGGAGGTTCTCAATGAAACGGAACCACAGAGGAACCAACTCATCTCTCATGGCTCTGCAGAAACTGAGAACCAGAATCAGGAAGGAATCAATTCTGAACACCCAGTAAAAAAGAGAAAGGAAGAACAAAAACAAAAGGAGAAATACGAGAAAACCAAAGAGCAGAAAGGCAGAACTGACACTTCAAAACAACAAAAGCACAAGAAAGCTCACGCAGGGCAAAAATTATATTCTTGTAAAATTTGTGATGAAACCTTTTCTCAAAAAGATATCTTGCTGAGACACATAAGAATTCACAAAGATGAGCGGCCTTTTTCTTGTGGGACTTGTGGAAAGAGTTACAGTGAAAGAAGGTCTTTAACTGATCACATGAAAATTCACACAGGTGAGAAGCCTTTCTCCTGTGGGTCGTGTGGAAAACGTTTCTCTCAAAAAAGTACTTTAAATGTTCACATGAGAATTCACACAGGTGAGAAGCCCTTCTCATGTAGGACCTGTGGAAAGAGTTACAGTGAAAGTGGGCCTTTAACTCGGCACATGAGAATTCACACAGGTGAGAAGCCTTTCTCTTGTGGGTCGTGTGGAAAACGTTTCCGTCAAAAATGTCATTTAAATGTTCACATGAGAATTCACACAGGTGAGAAGCCCTTCTCATGTGAGACCTGTGGAAAGACTTACAGTGAACGAGCGACTTTAACTTATCACATGAGAATTCACACAGGTGAGAAGCCTTTCTCTTGTGGATCCTGTGGAAAGAGTTTCTCTCGAAAGGACTCTCTAAATGTCCACATGATAACTCACACAGATGAGAAGCCTTTCTCTTGTGGGTCTTGTGGAAGAGGTTTCTCCCTAAAAACTAATTTAAATGTTCACATGAGAATTCACACAGGTGAGAAGCCTTTCTATTGTGGGTCTTGTGGAAGAAGTTTCTCTTGCAAAGATTATTTAAATGTTCATATGAAAATTCACAATGGTGAGAGGCCTTTCTCTTGTGGATCCTGTGGAAAGAGTTTCTCTCGAAAGGACTCTCTAAATGTCCACATGATAACTCACACAGATGAGAAGCCTTTCTCTTGTGGGTCTTGTGGAAGAGGTTTCTCCCTAAAAACTCATTTAAATGCTCATATGAAAGTTCACACAGGTGAGAAGCCTTTCTCTTGTGGGATCTGTGGAAAGAGTTACAGTGAAAAAGGGACTTTAACTCATCACATGAGAATTCACACAGGTGAGAAGCCTTTCTCATGTGGGAGCTGTGGAAAAAGTTACAGTAACAGAAGTTATTTATCTCGTCACATGAAGACTCACTCTGATGAGAATCCATAGGTCCAAAACAGATCCGATCCAATTTGGCATCTAATCTTATGGAAAATCTGGTCAGGTGATGTAAACAGCAAGTTGAACATATTAAAGTCAACAGATTCTTGCAGGCTGCTAGTGATTCACTGTGATTGTGTCTTTCACTGTCTGACCAAGATAAACCTGAGGTCTACTTTTGCCTACCAGCTTGTTTTCTTTAATCCAGTTTTTTGTTTTAATTCTCAGTCGTATTTGTACTTAAGATCCCCATCAGTATCCTATTAGATACTGAAGTTAAAGAGGGGAACACATTCAGACAGGATTAATTTCTGTGCATTTCAGTTTTCATGGAGTTCTGTACCATGTAGAATAATGAGTTTAGCTTTTATTGAAGTTTCTGTGTATGACTGGATGTAAAATACTTTAGAAATGAAAGCAGTGAAATGTTCTTGTTTTTGTAAACAAACGTCTCCTTCCCATCTCCTCACCCTCCTGAAGTCACCCGGGGAATCTTATGGCTGAACTCTCAAGGATTCGCTCTTGATTATTCCACCTTTATCAGACACTTATTTGGAGAACCGGCTGTGCGAGACATGGGCTAATCTGCAAACACATCATAGTTACAGACACACACTCCCTGACCTCAATGTCTTTGCCAGCTTTTTTTTTTTGTCTTGCCATATGTGCCATATTCTTCCTAATGTTGTCTTTTCATCCTACTTATCAGTTACTTTTTAGATTATTGCCTGTTAGACACTGTGGAGTTCTCACTTTTAACCCAGAAAAGGAATTAGAACCAACTTGAAATCAAGAGACTCTAGTTTATTAGTCACTCTTTAGCTGATTTTTTTTTACGAACTGTACAGTACTCGCTATGTAGACCAATATTATACTTCTTAGTTTAATGTTTAGATTATTATGCAGATGGACTCCTATTACTGCAACCAGGAAAATGAATTAGAACAAACTTAGAGTCCAGAAAAAATTCATTCAGAACAGGAACATTAAGTTTTTATTATTACTTAGAAACTGAGGAGTACTCATTACTTTTACAAATTTAGAGCATACTTAGAAGTCCAGAGAATACTTATGCTTATCTAACAACCCAGAAACAGGGATTAGAACAAACTTAGAATCCAGAAAACTACGTTAGCAATTACTTTTTAGACTCCTGTTCTTCCAGCCCAGATAAGGAATTGGACCAGAGGAAACTTACTTATACTTACCTACCAACCTCCAGCAAATTTAGTTTGAATCGTCACATGCTGATTCACAAGTGAGGAGCCTTTCTTATGTGTGACCTGTGGAAAAAGTTTCACTCAAGAAATTAAGTTTAAATGTTCATATGAGAACGGCATCATTTGAACCTCAAGTATCAAGTAGTTTTATCTTTCCATGAAACTTTTTTATTTTATTTTAAGGGAACTTTTAATCTTCAAGTGTTTTTGAAATAATGTACTGTGTATTTGTAATGTTTTAAAGGAACAATGCATTGGAACATTTTTAGTTTTAGATTTAAACTTTTGTAGTCCTTGTGTGTTTATTTTTTGTTGTACTTGTACTTTGTTTTAGTTTCATGATTACTGTTAGCTGTTCCTGTATGCACTGGTGTAGTCACAGACAAATTTTGCTTCAGCAATAATGTTTCCTGGATTTGAATCTACATATACACTATTATATACATTGGATGTAGAGGTGTCTCAGAAAACTCTACGACATACACTAAACCAGAAGCATGGTTCTGGTCTAGTGGTTGACTTGGTTTCTGTATATATTTCTGTATTATATATGTTTTTCTAGTGGTTTAATGTTATGTTGTAATTTAAATGTCATGTTTTCATTGCTTGTAAATGTAAAATCATCTTTCAACAGAAATAAAGTCATTCACACATCCATCTATGTTATTTCATGTGATGTGTTAGTAATACAGATTATGAGAAAAATCAGCTTTTAAAGTGAATTCCTTTCTCCTGTGGGTCGTGTGGAAAACGTTTCTCTCAAAAAAGTACTTTAAATGTTCACATGAGAATTCACACAGGTGAGAAGCCCTTCTCATGTAGGACCTGTGGAAAGAGTTACAGTGAAAGTGGGCCTTTAACTCGGCACATGAGAATTCACACAGGTGAGAAGCCTTTCTCTTGTGGGTCGTGTGGAAAACGTTTCCGTCAAAAATGTCATTTAAATGTTCACATGAGAATTCACACAGGTGAGAAGCCCTTCTCATGTGAGACCTGTGGAAAGACTTACAGTGAACGAGCGACTTTAACTTATCACATGAGAATTCACACAGGTGAGAAGCCTTTCTCTTGTGGATCCTGTGGAAAGAGTTTCTCTCGAAAGGACTCTCTAAATGTCCACATGATAACTCACACAGATGAGAAGCCTTTCTCTTGTGGGTCTTGTGGAAGAGGTTTCTCCCTAAAAACTAATTTAAATGTTCACATGAGAATTCACACAGGTGAGAAGCCTTTCTATTGTGGGTCTTGTGGAAGAAGTTTCTCTTGCAAAGATTATTTAAATGTTCATATGAAAATTCACAATGGTGAGAGGCCTTTCTCTTGTGGATCCTGTGGAAAGAGTTTCTCTCGAAAGGACTCTCTAAATGTCCACATGATAACTCACACAGATGAGAAGCCTTTCTCTTGTGGGTCTTGTGGAAGAGGTTTCTCCCTAAAAACTCATTTAAATGCTCATATGAAAGTTCACACAGGTGAGAAGCCTTTCTCTTGTGGGATCTGTGGAAAGAGTTACAGTGAAAAAGGGACTTTAACTCATCACATGAGAATTCACACAGGTGAGAAGCCTTTCTCATGTGGGAGCTGTGGAAAAAGTTACAGTAACAGAAGTTATTTATCTCGTCACATGAAGACTCACTCTGATGAGAATCCATAGGTCCAAAACAGATCCGATCCAATTTGGCATCTAATCTTATGGAAAATCTGGTCAGGTGATGTAAACAGCAAGTTGAACATATTAAAGTCAACAGATTCTTGCAGGCTGCTAGTGATTCACTGTGATTGTGTCTTTCACTGTCTGACCAAGATAAACCTGAGGTCTACTTTTGCCTACCAGCTTGTTTTCTTTAATCCAGTTTTTTGTTTTAATTCTCAGTCGTATTTGTACTTAAGATCCCCATCAGTATCCTATTAGATACTGAAGTTAAAGAGGGGAACACATTCAGACAGGATTAATTTCTGTGCATTTCAGTTTTCATGGAGTTCTGTACCATGTAGAATAATTGAGTTTAGCTTTTATTTGAAGTTTCTGTGTATGACTGGATGTAAAATACTTTAGAAATGAAAGCAGTGAAATGTTCTTGTTTTTGTAAACAAACGTCTCCTTCCCATCTCCTCACCCTCCTGAAGTCACCCGGGGAATCTTATGGCTGAACTCTCAAGGATTCGCTCTTGATTATTCCACCTTTATCAGACACTTATTTGGAGAACAGGCTGTGAGAGACATGGGCTAATCTGCAAACACATCATAGTTACAGACACACACTCCCTGACCTCAATGTCTTTGCCAGCTTTTTTTTTTGTCTTGCCATATGTGCCATATTCTTCCTAATGTTGTCTTTTCATCCTACTTATCAGTTACTTTTTAGATTATTGCCTGTTAGACACTGTGGAGTTCTCACTTTTAACCCAGAAAAGGAATTAGAACAAACTTGAAATCAAGAGACTCTAGTTTATTAGTCACTCTTTAGCTTATTTTTTTTTACGAACTGTACAGTACTCGCTATGTAGACCAATATTATACTTCTTAGTTTAATGTTTAGATTATTATGCAGATGGACTCCTATTACTGCAACCAGAAAATGAATTAGAACAAACTTAGAGTCCAGAAAAAATTCATTCAGAACAGGAACATTAAGTTTTTATTATTACTTAGAAACTGAGGAGTACTCATTACTTTTACAAATTTAGAGCATACTTAGAAAGTCCAGAGAATACTTATGCTTATCTAACAACCCAGAACAGGGATTAGAACAAACTTAGAATCCAGAAAACTACGTTAGCAATTACTTTTTAGACTCCTGTTTGTCCAGCCCAGAAAAGGAATTGGACCAGAGGAAACTTACTTATACTTACCTACCAACCTCCAGCAAATTTAGTTTGAATCGTCACATGCTGATTCACAAGTGAGGAGCCTTTCTTATGTGTGACCTGTGGAAAAAGTTTCACTCAAGAAATTAAGTTTAAATGTTCATATGAGAACGGCATCATTTGAACCTCAAGTATCAAGTAGTTTTATCTTTCCATGAAACTTTTTTATTTTATTTTAAGGCAACTTTTAATCTTCAAGTGTTTTTGAAATAATGTACTGTGTATTTGTAACGTTTTAAAGGAACAATGCATTGGAACATTTTTAGTTTTAGATTTAAACTTTTGTAGTCCTTGTGTGTTTATTTTTTGTTGTACTTTGTTTTAGTTTCATGATTACTGTTAGCTGTTCCTGTATGCACTGGTGTAGTCACAGACAAATTTTGCTTCAGCAATAATGTTTCCTGGACTTTAATCTACATATACACTATTATATACATTGGATGTAGAGGTGTCTCAGAAAACTCTACGACATACACTAAACCAGAAGCATGGTTCTGGTCTAGTGGTTGACTTGGTTTCTGTATATATTTCTGTATTATATATGTTTTTCTAGTGGTTTAATGTTATGTTGTAATTTTAAATGTCATGTTTTCATTGCTTGTAAATGTAAAATCATCTTTCAACAGAAATAGTCATTCACACATCCATCTATGTTATTTCATGTGATGTGTTAGTAATACAGATTATGAGAAAAATCAGCTTTTAAAGTGAATTCTAAAACTCTAAAACATGTATAATAATTCAGTGTTTAACTTTACAACTGAGTTTCAACCTGAAAGACTATAACCTGATATAATAACATTAGACTATTTTACAAAGTAAAAAGTTACAATATACATTCCAACATGGTTCTTCTCATCACGACTTAGGATTGGACACACTGGTCTAAATAGATCACTATTTTTGATAGGGAAACATCAGACAGGGAAATGTGACTGCAGGGAAGATGAGACATTGGAGCATGTTATTTTAAGTTGCAGGAATGATCTGTTTCAGAGAAACAAGTTAATAAGAAACCTTAGTAATATGAAAATGAAATTTGATATTGTTGATTTATTGCAAAAGGACTCGGGAAGCAGAGGATATCAGGCTATATTTGATTTTTTTGAAACAAAGTAAGTTATATAATAGGATATAGTTTTTTTTTTGTTTGTTTGTGTGTCATGTGGTCCACATTCCTTACCAGTTGGTGGCGGTAATGCTCACCCAACGTTTTTTGCCAACCGCCAATAAATTTCATCAAGAAGAAGAAGAAGAGATAACGGTCGCTAACACTGATGTTTATGAGCGCTGTGTAGCTGTACTCCTAGTAGAGATATTTTGATTTACAGGTAAGCTGGTGATGTTAATAATAAACTCTATGTTATGTTATTGTGTTCTGTTAAAAGACAAGTAAAATTACATTGTGTGATTTAAGTATTGCAATCCTAAAAATCCTAAAATTTCTTAATTTTAGGATTTTTAAAAAATTTTAAGAAACTTTCTTAAAAGTTTCTTAATCTAAATGAATAAATCCTAAAAAAAAAAAAATCCTAAAATTTTGTTTTTAAATGCGTTTTTTTAAAATGCATTTAGTTGTACATAAACTAAATAGTGTCCGTTCATACAGTTTAGGCTCCATGAAAAGGAGAAATTACGTGTTAGAGAAGAACACTGATGAAGGTTTTTGTCCATCAGCAGTGGTAGCTTCTGTTTTTGTTTCATGACTTGCTTTAAGTTTGTAAATGTCTGTATGTTTGTTCAGTAGCACTTGAGACAGATTTTATGCCAATAATAAATTTGTTTTGAGTTCTCGGTAAGGTTGTTTAATTATGGTTCCCCAAACTAAAGTTCAGTCAAAGTCAGAATTACACACAATTGCGATCATTTTGTCATTGGAGCTGTCCGAAACTTTGAAGAACGTAAACTTGTAATTTAATTGTATGAATTTAGAAATGTGTTAATATTATGGCCTCCTTTCCCAGGGAGAATCCAGTTTAAAAAACCTATCAGGGTTAAAAATCCAGTCATTTTTGGGAGCTAACAGAAACTAGCTGAGCTAGGCAGCTAGCGACATGCTAGCCAGCTAATGTAGCAATATGACAGGTTATGAATAGGAACATGAATAATTAGGAGTATGGGGGAGGGGGCTTACTGTATATGTTAATGAATTTGACACCTCTTCCCGCTGTGGGTCGTAGTGCTTGATGTCATGAGATAGAGTGGATGTTATTGGCTTATTGTAATTCTTTATCACAGCCCTGTACTGTTGGTGAGTCTGAAAGGCTGCTGTTCTTTAGTGGTCTAGACTTCCTGTCCCCCCAATACTTTGTACTTGGTCTGAAAGACACCTTTCTCCTCCTGCTCTTTGGTGGGATAATCAGACTTGCCACCTCAGCTGTCTCTGTGCTATTTGAGTGGTCAACCCAACCTGCTTCCTCTCCCCCCATCAAATTCTTTCTCCTGTCTTTGTATTCAGCTTGAAACACACCTCTCTTTGCTCATCCTATGTCTCGTCTCCTCAGCATCAATTGTTTGTCCTGTTCTTCTGGGGTTCTGAGAGACACCCCCTACTTACAGGGGTTGGACAATGAAACTGATACACCTCTCATTTAATGTGGGAGGTTCCATGGCTAAATTGGACCAGCCTGGTGGCCAATCTTCATTAATTGCACATTGAACCAATAAGAGCAGTGTGTGAAGGTCCAATTAGCAGCGTAAGAGCCCAGTTTTGCTCAAAATATTGCAATGCACACAACATTATGGGTGACATACCAGAGTTCAAAAGAGGACAAATTGTTGGTGCACGTCTTGCTGGCGCATCTGTGACCAAGACAGCAGGTCCCTCTTGAAAATGAGATCTAGATCTCAACG